>NW_027358144.1:0-7156 GCF_012295235.1 Primulina huaijiensis | reverse complement strand
CGAACCGAATTTCCGAATTAATTCGGTTCGGTCGGTTAATTCGGTATAACCGAAATTTTGCACATCCCTAGTCTTCGCATATGTTAGATCCCCATGAAACCATAATTATGTAGAAGATGGTGAATTTGAGCAATCAAAGAGAAATCCTGACCATGATATTCATTAATAGAGGTCACCACTCGGACCGATTCTAATGAATCTGAGAAAATCTCAAACGTTGGCAAAATTATTTGTAATGAAAAAATTCAGACCATATAGAATCTCAGATAACTCGCTGTTAAGCACAGATCCAGCAGGATTCCAAATTTTATTTGCTATGGCAGCTGAGATTTTTCCTTGGCTATCCTGAATGATCGCACCGGTCGTATGGCTTCCCTTTCTAGCATTAAATCCCGCATCTACATCCAGTCGAAGATGGCCAACCTGTGGGACCTTGTCCAAATTTCTAACAGCAGGCGCTTTGGCTTTGCACGCAACTTTGAACTCAGAAACCAGCATATAAGCCCAAGAAACTACAATAGGCTGATTAAGAAAAACAACATCATGCTTTCTACGACAAATATCCACCCAAACAGCCCAAGATAAGACACAAAAAAGATTTAAATCATCAGTAGCCACACACTGCGAAATGTTATACGGGATGTCCAAGAAGTACTGTTCTTGAGCATCACAGAAAAAAATCCAAAATGGTCCTTTCTTCCAACAAGATTGACTTTTTTACCAGAAAAATAATGAGCGACAAGTAGAGGCCAAACTCAACTTACACATAAAGCAAATACCTGTCGTGGGGACATGATGGTATGCTAAGTTGAGTTCTATAGGAATATGATTGAAGTCTGCTCTCCAGATAAATATTTTTAATTTGGATGGAATTTCCAAACTCCAGATAGATCCACCAAGTTTGAAGAGAATATACAGATTTGTTAGAGTAGATGTCCTGTAAGCCAACTGTTGGCTGGGGAATTTATTGACTCAAGTGTAATAAACAATCTTTATTTTAATATAATTTACTTTTTAATGGTTTTGTTGTACTTTATCTGTATACCCAGGCAAGCAGCATAGATAAAGTCCTTGATTATGCTTTAATACAAATGAATCGTAATTCGATGTTGAAACTCATTTGTAAACACTGCATATTCTAAATTCGTTCCTAGTCGATTCAGCCGCCTAAAACATGGATAAAGGTCGCTTGAGCTCGAGTCTAGCATCTGTGATGTTGTGTACTGCGTTTCTTGGTAAGGGCATGGAGATGTCCAAACATGCAGATGGGTAGTCATATGATGATTATACCGAACAACCCTCCCTCGGACTTTCCAAGTGGTTATCATTTCTCAAATAGTACACGCGGTGCCACTATTATATGTATCACATAGTTATCGAATTGATATGCAACCCTCGATGAACCAATGGTTGCAGATTCGATCGGGATATATGAGATGAAGGGACCGTACTGTACGTTAATCATAGTCGACTGGTTCTTGCAGGCACTATCAGTGATACCTAGGGGATCATGGGGCGATGCTACTAGACGCTCTTACCATGATCCGATGGGTGCAATCAGAAATGAGTTCTGACATTCTTAATCAAGGTGTTGATGAAAAGAATGGGGCTAAATAGGGTAAGCCCGAATAAAGGATTATGTCCTGAATCACAAAGAGTTGTGAACCCACGGCTAGCTGTATCCCTGAACCATTGAGGGTCACACAAGTACTGGATTGTTTGTTCCCGTTGAGAGAATAAATTCAAGAAGTTGAATTTATATTATATAGTAAATTCAAGGAGTTGAATTTATGATAATTAAATTTTGAGAGAATAAATTCAAGTAGTTGAATTTATAAAATTTGAGAATATGATTTATTAAACTCAAATGTTGGGTTTATTAAATATTAAATTTTGGAAGTGATAAAAAAAAAATTCAAGGAGTTGAATTTATAATTTAAATAATAAATTCAAATGTTGAATTTATAATGTATTTAATTTATTAAGCTCAAAAGTTGAGTTTATTAATAAATTAAATAAGGTGGGTATGTTTAATGGGCTTGTAAGAGTACAAGTCCATCATAATAAATAATTAAAGTTTTAATAGGCCTTGATTAAATTAATTAAACTAGTTGGACTAGCCCAATTAATTAAATCAAGCCCATTAATGTTAATTATGTCATTAGGCTATTATTTAATTATAAATAACACATGTTTAGAAAAAAAACCCTAGCCTCCACCACATGATTTACGAGACTTTCACTTCCAAAGAGAAAAAAATTTGGCCACTATTTTTGAAGGAAAATTTGAGCCATCTCTCAATTATTTTCTCTTCTACGCAAAATATCTTCCATATTTTCCAGTGCAAATTGGAAAAGGAACACACTATCTAGTCGTGGACTTGATAGGAGGATTTCTTGAAGAAAGTTCGTAGGGAATCAACAAGAGCTAATCCGTTTATACCGGATTAGTTGGAGTCCAGTGATTTAATTCACAAAGGTATAATTTTTAAACATCCTATGCATGTTTAATTCCTGATAACCATACGAGTGTCCAAAAGAATTATTTTGTTTTCAAAATAAAATAAAAATTTTAAACTTCCGCTGCGTTTGGGCACGTAGAAAACCGAGATCCAACAGTGGTATCAGAGCCAGTTTTTTTCTAAATCGTATGGTTTGATATTGAATAATTTATTTCTAACCACACAATAAAATTTTTCAGAAAATTGATGCACCATAAAAATTTAATTTTCCAGATTTTCGAAAAAAAAAAAATTTCGTATCTGCCCGGAACTGTTCCGGGCAGACCCGCGCGTAGGGCAGTGCGCGCAGCTGCGCGCGGCGCGGCGTGCGGAGCGTCCGCACGCTGCGCGCGGCGCCTGTGCGAGCCCTGCGCGCACAAGGGTGCGGCCACTACCCGAAACGTTCGGGCAGCGGACAGGCAGCGAGGGCGACTGCCCGGGATCCTCTCGGGAAGCGTGCTGGATGATGGGCTTGAACTGTTTGGGCCTAGGGTGCAATTTTCTGATTTTTCAAATTTTTGGGAAAAATTGATATTTTTGAAAATTGATTCAATTTTTATTTTGAAAATTAATTTAAAATTAATAATTTTCTTGTAAAATAATTAATTAGAATATGATTTTAATTATTTATAGTAAAAATGAGTTTTTACAAGAAATCAATTATTATTGATTTAATTGGAAATTAAATAAAGATGTTTATTTAATTTATTAAATTCTTTAATAATTGTGGTGGTTAGTGATAAAATTATTAGATATGATTTATCAGTTAATTAAATTTGTTTAATTAATTGATGTTAATATTTGATATTAAAATGCATGAAGGATGATCGAGAGCCTTGACCAATGTGTTAGGTGTATGTTAGGATATTTTACTGTTTTTATTCATTTTGTTAACATTTGATATTATTAAAGTGGGCCTGGTTTATGGCCCGTTCCCACCCCCATGAGATGTATCCCTTATGTGCCATGGCTATTTAANAATTGATGTTAATATTTGATATTAAATGCATGAAGGATGATCGAGAGCCTTGACCAATGTGTTAGGTGTATGTTAGGATATTTTACTGTTTTTATTCATTTTTTTAATATTTGATATTATTAAAGTGGGCCTGGTTTATGGCCCGTTCCCACCCCCATGAGATGTATCCCTTATGTGCCATGGCTATTTGAATGTAATTATTAGAAATAGTGGGAGATCAAGACTGGAAGATGGTGGACCCGATGCTCAAGATGAAGACATGTAAAATATTGGAAGCACTTGTAATAGTTGCATTTGCATCCCTGCATTCACCTAGGTTTTGGACCTGGATCCATGTCTGGCTCACATGGATCTAATAGTGTTGGCGATCGATCATCCTTATTTATTTATTGTTGAATGTCATATTATGATATATATTCGATATATATAGTATTATGCATGTATGTATATTATTAGATAATATAGTTGCATGACTCCGGCAAACATACAAACACATGGCACACGATTTTAAATCGAAATGATGAGACAATTTTAAAATTAAAATCCCTCATTTTGAATATGATTCAAAATTTATATCAAACCGTAAAAGTAAAAATTAAAAGAGTTTAATTTTTCTTTGCCTTCCATCAACCGTGGTTGCATGTTGATCGCTACCCGCGGACAGTGTCTGGCTCNATTGATGGGTTGGTTTGACACGCGAAAATAAACGGCGTCATATTATTGGGTCCTTATTAAACGTGAGGCAAAACACGCGGAGGTTGCATAGGGATGCAATTGGATTCTACCTTTTAGAAATTATAATTGGCTGATATTATTCGGGATTATAATTGGCTAATTGGACTCTACGTGCCCACTAAGAAAATACGATTTTCCTTTTTCATCAGAGGGTGGTGAAAATGTCAAAATAGTGGGAGAGAATTTATAAAATAAAAATCCATATTTTATATCTTAAAATTATTTTAAAATAATCAGCAACTATTATTCTGTTTCCATATCAGTATATTTTCGATTTCGTCACATAATACATTTTTATTATTAACAAGCTAATCGAATCAAACTTTCAAGACTGGTTGAGAAATTGTTCTGAATTCGGAGAAAATGCATACACACTAATGTCAGTCCTGTTGAACTGACAAAGCATGCAAGATGGTAGGACCATAGTATGCAAGCTAAAGTTTAACATGCTCGTTTTTACGTCAAATGAACTGTAGGGACAGTTTGAGGAAAGATTGAATGATGATGACATTTGAATACACGTGTAAAAGTTGCATGGTTTATGAAACTCATACGATGATGCACATCACTTTCAAGGAGCTCATGACTACATGTATGCAAGATGGGGCTTTGGTCCATGAGCGTGGTGTACATATGATTGGGCTTATTGAGAAAGTGGTGGGCCTGGAATATGTGATTCCCAACGAGTTACTTGATGACATCAATTTGTTGTCATTCTCTTCCTCATTTGACGGGTTTATGGTGAACTTCAATTTGATTAAGATTGATGATAGCCTTGAAGAGCTAGTCAATATGATTATCACTTATGAAGCTACCATAAAATAGGAAAATGATGTTTCCTAATTGGGTTTCTTGTCAGGAACGAAAAATAGCCCACAAGGTAAGGGAAAGAAATGTTCTGCCCCTCACAAAGAAAAACAAACCCAATAAGAAGCAAACTCCGAAGGATGCTTAAAGGGTCCACAAAGTCCGATAAGTTAGAACATATTTGTTTCACTGCAAGAAGAATGAACATAAGTTATCTGGGCCAAAAATGTTTTGGAAATGATAAATGAATGTCTAAATTAAACAAGATTTCAACAACAAACAAAAGAAAATTAGAAGATCCAAATCCTGCACAAATATTGCACGCTAGACTAGGTCATAATTCTCAAAGAAGGATGCACAAGCTAGTGGGAGAAGGCATGTTTAACTTGTCAGACATAAATTCTCTACCTACTTGTAAGTCCTGTCTAAAAGGAAAAATGACCAAGTCTCCATTCGATGGAAACGTGGAACGTGCACATGGTCTACTGGATTTGATCCATACAGACGTTTTTGGCCCGCTAAATGTTAGCACAATATTTGGGCAATCCTACTTCATTACCTTTACTGATGACCATTCGAGGTATGGGTATGTTTATTGAAACACAAATCTGAAACATTTGAAAAGTTCAAAGAATTCAGATCTGAAGTAGGAAATCAGCTAGAAATGAGTATTAAGACACTTCGATCTGATCGAGGGGTAGAATACTTGAGTGCTGATTTTTTTTTGGTTATCTAAAGAGAATGGGATTCTCTCACAATGGACTCCACCAGCAACACCACAATTGAATGGTGTTTCTGAACGTCGAAACCGAACCCTGATGTACATGGTTCGATCCATGATGGGATTCGCTGAACTGCCTACATCGTTTTGGGGCTTTGCGCTTGAAACAGCGGTAATTTTGTTGAATAATGTCCATAACAAAGCAGTGGATAAAACACCATATGAGATATGGATGGGAAAAGCTCCCAAATATTCTTACATGAGAATATAGGGATGTCATGCTTACGTGAAGCAGACAGTGGGAGACAAATTGGATAGTAGATCCACTTTGTGCTACTTTGTAGGATATCCAAAGAATTCTGTTGGATATTATTTCTATCATCCCAATGAGGCAAAAGTGTTTGTTTCAAGAAATGCCACCTTTTTGGCAAAGAAATTTCTATTAGATAGAAAAGGCAAGATGATAGAACTTGAAGAAATTCAAGATTCTCCCTCAACTATAGAAGTTGAATCCATTTCCCAACAACCAGTAGTTGAAGTTCAAGCTCCTAGAAGGTCTGATAGGGTTATTAGACCACCTGCAGATATACACTTCTTCATGAACAAGGCCATGATGAGCCTTGTGTTGGATGTGATCCAATGAATTTCAAAGAAGCAATATCTGATACTGATTCAACCAAATGGCTTGAAGCCATGCAGTCAGAAATGGACTCTATGTATTCAAACCAAGTCTGGACATTAGTGGATCCACCTGAGGGAATTGTTCCCATAGGATGCAAATGGATCTACAAAAGCAAGCTTGGGGCGGATGGGAAGATAGTGACCTTCAAAGCAAGACTGGTTGCAAAAAGGTTATACTCAAAGGCAAGGAGTTGACTATGAGGAAACTTTTTCACCAGCTGTTATGTTTAAGGCCATTAGAATACTACTAGCCATAAAAGCATGGTATGACTATGAGATATGGCAAAAGGATGTAAAGACTGCATTCCTCAATGGAGACATGAAAGAAGAAATTTATATGTCTCAACCTGAGGGATATACATCAGTAGGAAGTAAGCATAAGGTATGCAAACTTCAGAGATCAATATATGGTCTCAAGCAGGCGTCAAGGAGATGGAACCTCAGATTTGATAGCACTATCAAAGAGTTTGGTTTTGCTAAGAATCGTGAGGAACCATGCGTGTACAAGAAAGTTAGTGGGAGTGCAGTGACATTCCTAATACTTTATGTTGATGACATACTACTCATTGGGAATGATGTAAGATTACTGCAATCAACTAAAGTATGGTTAGCAAGTAAATTATCCATGAAAGACATGGGTGAAGCATCCTTTGTATTGGGAATACAAATCTATAGAGATATATCGAAGAGGATGCTAGGACTCACCCAAACCACTTATATCGATACCATTCTG
>NW_027358143.1:0-442 GCF_012295235.1 Primulina huaijiensis | reverse complement strand
AACATAAAATCACACACATCACAAATGTATAAGTTTTGTTTGAACGTAATTAATACATGTTTTTTATAAAATAACATAACATGGGCGGACAGCGTCTCGACTGGTGACGAGAGATGGGTTGGCGGCGGATGAAGTCAAGAGTGGAGAATAGAGAAGTGAGAACGAGAAAACCAAGGTGTTTAGAATTAGATTAGAATTATGGTTGATTTTATAATTAAAAATTTAAAAATATATAAAAATTGATAAATAATAAATATTTATTAAATAATAGTATTTATTATATCGGTTAATTCGGTTAACCGATTTCAAAATTTTGAAAACCGTAACCGAACTGAATTAACCGATATAACCGAATTTTTTTTAATTTGAAAACCGAATTTCCGAAATAATCGAACCAAATTTCCGAATTGGCTCGGTTCGATCGGTTAATTCGGTTTAACCG
>NW_027358142.1:0-794 GCF_012295235.1 Primulina huaijiensis | reverse complement strand
TAACTTGATAAATTTAAATAAATTAATATTTTAATTTTATTGCTATTTGCATTCTGTGGCAGAGAAGGAAAAAAGTAATATATTTTGTAATATAATTAATTTATGAGATAATTATTTTGATATTTTAAGGTATATATGACTAGCACAACCCCTATTTTCCCCTTGTTATCCTTTAAATTTTTTATTTTTTTATTTTTCAAAATCGTTGTCCACTGAACCAAAAATATCTGTTTTTAAAATTAGTGTTGTCAATTGTCATAATAAAAACCAATAATTCCATAAACAAAATTTTTATATTAACAAAAAAAAAATTTCGTTTGATTTTTTTTATTTTAAAAAAAGTCGATATTGGATTTTTAAATCATACAATTTTTGAATATAGTAATTAATCAAGTTGCAATTCATGTACTAATATAATAATAACAACTAGTGGATGTTGCACATATTAAAGTAGCTAATTATGCGTATAAGTTATAGCATGATGCTTAAGCATCACAATGTAAAAAAAATATTATTTATTAAAATACTGTTTTTAAAATAATTTAAAAATGTAAAGAGACTTTGAATATTATTCAATTTGAGTTAAATAATTGATTTTATCATCAGAGATAGTGTATTGAACACGAAATTCTACATAGAATAGTTTATTTAAAAGATAAAGCATATCAAGATTAATCGTAGGTAATTATTAATTAAATTACAGTGGATCAATACACGTAATATTATATTATGGGCGAGTATCTTCAATTTATAACTATTCAATTTTCAATAAAGCTTATATGGAACATATAAAA
>NW_027358141.1:0-1004 GCF_012295235.1 Primulina huaijiensis | reverse complement strand
GGGAGACTTACCCATCCATATCTCATATGGTGTCTGCCTTTAAATTGACAGTGGAATATCTTTCAATTTTAAGTTATAAAGATCGTTTTCAAGTTCACCAGTACCAATCAAACATTCATTCTTGTAAATATTGCAAACACCTTTGCCAAATAAACAAGAATATCCATCTTTATCAACATAGAAATGGAAACAATGTTTTCTTACCAAATCAGGTACAAACAAAACATCTCTTAAAAATTAACTTAAACTTATCGTTCAACAATAAGTAAACATCTTCCAAGCCTTGGCAGCAACTCTTGCCCCATTGCCCATCCTCAAGAAGGTCTCACCTTCCTTGAGCCTCCTACTTCTTCCCATCACCCGCAACTCATTATAGAGATGTGAGCCACAGCCGGTATCTAATACCCAAGAAGTAGAGTTAATTGAAATGTTCACTTTGTTAAAGAACATACCATTTCCAGAACCCTTTTGGGCGAGATATTCCCAGCAGTTACGCCTCCAATGTCCAGGCTTCTTGCAGTGATGACATACATCAGCAGTCTTGTCAGCCTTAACTGGTGTGGCTGCCACAACGGGATTCGGAGATTGCCTCATCAAGGGCACGTTCTTCTTGGGACGTTGGAAAGAACGCTTCTTTCCGTTTCCATGTGGATCAATCTTCGTACCAGATGAAGAACCCACATAAAGAACCGACTTCTCTTTCTTGATGGTTGATTCAAACGTAACAAGCATATTCACCAACTCCTCAAAGGTCGGCTCCAGCTTGTTCATGTTGAAATTCACCACAAAAGGATCAAATGAACTAGGCAGTGATAAGAGTAACACATCAGTGGTCAACTCCGAAGGCAAAATCAGATCCATGCCAACGAGCTTGTCCACGAGCCCAATCATCTTTAGGCCATGCTCATGGACCGAGGCCCCATCTCGCATGCGCAAAGTGATCAGCTCCTTGACGGTTTCATGCCTAAGAGGCCGTGTCTGCTCACCAAAGAGCTCCTTGAGAT
>NW_027358140.1:0-257 GCF_012295235.1 Primulina huaijiensis | reverse complement strand
ATGACTGTGAAATTAGCTACCATCCGGGAAAAGCTAATGTAGTGGTGGATGCATTGAGTAGAAAGGCAGCAGTTATCGCTCAGTTATCGCTCCAAAGACCGTTGCAGTCCGAGATGCAGCGGTTTGAGCTTGCCGTATATGCCAGGGGCGAGGCCCCTAATCTTGCCACGTTAACAGTCCAGTCGACATTGAGAGATAAAATCCGCGATGGACAGTCCAATGATGAGCAGTTGCAAAAGTGGAGAGCTAGAGATGAA
>NW_027358139.1:0-823 GCF_012295235.1 Primulina huaijiensis | reverse complement strand
ATGTATAATTTCTCATAATTAAGGGTGATGTGGCTAAACCTTAATGATTTAAAATCATACGGATCACTGGACAATTTTATTTATTTATTTATTTATTATACTTAGTAAATGCCCTTAATGTGATCCAAATCTGACTTAATGTACAATTTCTCATAATTAAGGATGCTGTGGCTAAACCTTAATTATTTAAAATTATACGGATCACTAGACAAAAATTTTGGCTTTACTTAAATCTTTATATAATAATATTTAATAACACAATCAACACTTTCCAAGAGTGCTCCCAGGAAAGATAGGTAGTGCTAAGGTCCTTTAAATACCTAACTCCTAGTCAGAGTAACATTCTCCAGGGAGACCGGTGGCAAGTCAAGGCAGTTTAAACCGATTTATTAAGAACTCCATCAGATCATGTTTTCTTATGTCACCTTATAATTATTATTCAACTTAATTATCCACATTTATGTGAATCTTAATAAGCCAAAATTTTTCATTAAATAACTTTATATTCACATTTTTACTTAATATGAACAAATACTTTCCCCATCAGTTTTTCTCTTCAAACAGAGTAGTGATAAAGTGAGGATTACATTTATGTGAAAATGTGGATTCCTCATCAGTTTTTCTCTTTTATAAGAGTAGTGATAAAGTGAGGATTATTTGTTTATTTGTGAACATCTGAAATATTTTATTTTAAATATTATATTCACATCTTACTTGATATGTTCATTTTAAATAATAAACAACTCAATATAATTTAATATGAACATAATATGAATAGTTACCAAAATTATTATTATTATTTTTTTAATATTATTTGCATTTT
>NW_027358138.1:0-771 GCF_012295235.1 Primulina huaijiensis | reverse complement strand
TTTACTTGAGAGAAAACAATTAGGTAAATTTTGTGATCAATTTGGAATGGACTTACCTAATAAAGGTAAAAACAAAATAATAGATGTTGACGAAAGACATTATAGGAAGAAAAGACATTTGTCTGAAAGACAAAAAGATAGAAAGAAGAAAAGAAAAGAAAGCCGTGAATTACGGAAAGCTGAACATTATAAAGCTAAAAATAAAATAATTATTTGTAGAAAATGTAAAAAGCCAGGGCATTATGCTAATCAATGTTGGGCTAAAAACAAAATTAATAATTTAGACATAGATGAAAATCTTAAAGATAAAATCAATAAAATAATAATGGATTCTAATCAGAATTCAGATAGTGAATCTGATAATAGTTTAGAAACTTATAATTCAGAAGAAATTTTAGATAATGATTACAGTTCTTCAGATCAAGAAGACTGTCATAATTGTATACAAGGAGAATCTTGTATCAATAATTTAAGTGATATTGATAATAAAAATGATGAGTTTTATAAACTTATGTCTCAATTTCAAGATTTAAATGTTAATGTTTTAACTAATAATAATCTTTTAGAATTCCTTAAAATGATTAAGGATCCAGTATTAAAATCTACTATCATAGATCAAATGGAAAACACTGCTTCATCAAGTAGTGGAAATAATATAATTGTTAAACAAGAACAAGCTTATTCTATGCAAGAAGTAAAAAATATTTTACAACAAAAAATATAGTGAACAGAATCCTGTTACTATACAAGATTTGGTAAAAGAGATTAATA
>NW_027358137.1:0-534 GCF_012295235.1 Primulina huaijiensis | reverse complement strand
ACTGGGGTCCGACCCCTGTTTTCTTTTTATATTGTGGTTGTTTTTGATGCTATAACAGGTCATTCTAGGGGATTTGATGCGTCTGGTGGAGCGTCAGCGAGTGGTACCCAGTAGTCAGTCGGTTTGTGTCAGAGTTCCCATATATTTATATATATTATGATGGTTTGATGCATTTGCCAGGGAGATGCCCTGTGTAGCTGTATGGTGATATTTTTAGGTTGTTTGGGATTTTAATTGTTGTATGTCGTGTCTAGTCCTGGTCAGTGTGGCTGTAGGATGTTTGTGTGGTTGATTGTGAACTTGATGTTATTTTCGAGCGTATATTATTGTTGTTGTGTTTTGAGATTTTTGGGATGTCTTACTTACGGGGAGGTCATGCCGAAATTTCTGTAGGCCCAAATGAACGTTTTTAAAACTCGTTTTCGCTGTTTACACCAATTAATCCTTGTTGTTTGATAATTAAATATTAATTAAGTACACGGGCCCTCACAAATATAGTAGGATACGTGATATAACTCAAGCAGAACACCATAT
>NW_027358136.1:0-2857 GCF_012295235.1 Primulina huaijiensis | reverse complement strand
CAGTGCGTGGTAATGCCGCTCGTCGTGTGTTCGTTGGTCCCTTTAGCCCTCCATTTGGGAATCGTCTACGGTTTGGTTCACTGGACCACACTGGGATATAGGGGGGCTCCAGTAGCAGCTTCAATTTCGTTGTGGATATCAGTACTTATGTTAAGCTTATATGTGCTCAAAGCGAAGAAATTTGAGAAAACATGGGAAGGTTTTACCCGCGAGTCTTTTAGTCACGTCTTTACGAATTTTAAGATTGCTCTGCCTTCTGCAGCCATGATTTGGTTAGTAATTCTTATAAATTCATGTTTTCATAGGACCTGTGTTCAATCGGATTGAAATTTGAATGGAACAATTAATTTTTTTATTCGTCTGTTTGAATCAGTCTGGAGTATTGGGCATTTGAGATTCTAGTTTTGCTGGCGGGATTGATGCCAAACTCTGAAATTACCACTTCTCTTATTGCAATGTGGTGAGTTTTCTGCTTATATATTTCTCTGAAAGTCTGTCTGGATCCAAGGATTTTACAATGAAATTTGAAAAGACGGTCAGTTTAAAGCGCCTTTCTTGTCTATTGTCTAAGTATCAACCCCAGTAATATTTATGCAGTGTAAATACAGAAGCCATCTTGTTTATGGTTGCTTATGGCCTCAGTGCTGCAGCTAGGTAATCACTCTGAAAATCGGCAAATCTTTCAACTACCTCCATCTCCTCCTTCCGATTAAATCTAATAAATCTTGCCATTTGTCCTTGCAGCACGAGGGTATCTAACGAGTTAGGAGCAGAAAATCCAGCTCAAGCCAGACATGCCATGGTTGTCACCCTTAAACTAACTGTTCTTGTTGTAGTTTGTGTTGTATTAGCCCTATTTTTTGGCCATAATTGGTGGGCTAGCTCCTTTAGCGACAGCCATGTGATTATCAATGCATTTGCCTCGATGACACCCCTACTCATTGCATCTGTTACGTGCGATTTTATTCAAGGAATCTTATCAGGTTGGTTTGCATGTTTCTTGAAGATTATCTGAACAATTTTTTTATGTTAAATTCTAAAATTGCACTAAATTTACAGGAGTAGCAAGGGGATGTGGTTGGCAGCATTTGGCAGTGTTTATTAACTTGGGAACGTTCTATTGCATTGGTATGCCTATTGCTGGTCTACTCGGTTTCAAGTTTAAACTATATGCTAAGGTAAACTTACCTAATATATATTCTTATTAATTTTTACTAGCATCATATTTCTGCATGTATCGAACACGTACTAAAATCCCATTTTTTTGAATTAGATGCTGAACTTATAAAGATGGTCTTTTTACACACTAATATTATTTTCTTGACTATACTTTTCTTTTTTTGGTTTGGAAATAGGGACTATGGATCGGGTTAGTTTGTGGTCTATCAGTCCAGATGATAGGTCTTCTTCTGCTTTCGAAGTTCTCAAAGTGGACAAGAGTGGAGCTGTCCCATGCATGATTTATCCTCCGACATTGAAGCGGCCAGTGGCCCAGTACTGTTCAAGTTTTGTTGCGTTAGATGAACCGGAAAAATTCCCCAATGAGATCAATTTTCGAGTAATTTATTTCCCAAATGACTTTTTGAATAAAATCCCCATTAAGTTATTTTAATTTTGAGTTCAATATAATCTATAAAACGATTAAATATCAGTATATTCATTTGAAGAAATAATTATACAATCAATGAAAGAATGAATGCGTAGAAGAGGCTAGTCCCTGAAATGAGAAAATCTCCTTCTCTTTCTTATGCACTTCTTTACAATAAACATGACCACAACATCAATTGACTTTGAACTTGGATTGTCTCCATTGCCTAGATGATTTTGTAATATCTGAACCAAATCATACAAAGATTTTAATAGTCTCTTGATTGTTTTAAATTTTGTCGTAAGCCTCGAGGCACTATTCTAATAGCAGTAGATTGTTTCGTGATCAAGGAACGAGATTGATAATATCTTAGCGATCAAGGTGCCAATCAAGTATATTTTATTGTGTCAACAGAACAGAAGCCATCAACTACATGATTCCTTATGGTCTCCGAGCCAATCAGACAACGATTCGAGTAATTTTTTAATTCATCCACCTTCTCCTTCAGATTCAAGCTAGTTAGTAGTTCTTCCCGTCTATCCTGTGACACAAGGCTATGCCAAGGATTTAGGGGGGAGAGTTTGGATCGAGCCGAATGCACGATGTTTGGTCATAATACGTGAGCTAACTTTTTAAGCTACAACAATGTGACTATCCTTTGCCTCGATGACAGACACCCCTAGCAAGAATTCGATGACAGACACCACTGAAAAGATGCAGTGGGATTGGCAAGATGATGTTAGTGTTCGACATTTGGCTGGGATGGACTTGGGAACATTCTACTTGTTCGGCATTTGGCGCACCTGTTTTTGAAGAATAAAAGCAAGGAATTGATGGGGAGACGTCTCCTTCCCCAACTGCATCGCCATATCAGTCCCCTATGCCGGCAAACCAAGTCTCCGGCCCCCCACCTTCAGCTTCATCCCCGTAGACAAACCCGTCGCCACCTTCATATAAAATATATGTACTATTATCATATATTCTTGTCAGATTGTTTATCATTAATTTTTCTTTTAGTTGCAAAATGCAACATGACTCGTCGTCCCGACACGATTCAACAAGAAAAAAAATCAGGTTCGGGTTGGGTGGGTTTGGGTTAGTGCCAGGTTAGACGGGTTTCGGATTGGATCTNTATGTTTGAACAAAATTTATTGTATATTTATATGATAAATTTTCATCATTTAATATTTATTTTATATATTTTTTATTTTTTTAATAATTGTCTATTTGATTTAGTAAATATACTTTTAATTTTCTACAATTAAACTT
>NW_027358135.1:0-6933 GCF_012295235.1 Primulina huaijiensis | reverse complement strand
GATGTGAGCTCTTGGAGAAGATCAGCCTGTTATCCCTAGAGTAACCTTCTCTCGATTGGGACACTCGATAACTTGAGTTTTATTGATTGAGAAACTCACCCTCCAAAAGCTAGCATGTAAATCTGGACCAGTAGGTCCGTAAAACTCACTAGGATAAACATTGTTATTGAACTAGACGATCTTCCTGAACAAGCCTTTTATTTGGTAGGTTATATTAATGAAGTTACCATGAAGGCTGTGAACTTAGAATTAGTCTTGTTTTAACGAACACAATATTTTGGTGCTAGCCGGCTCTTTGTTTCTCTATAGCTATAATTTAATTTGACAAATTTTTACTGGTTAACTCACATTTCATGGAAGTTCATTTTACGAGGCCTAGCTTTTTAGCTCTTTTATGGTTCTTAGATTTTTTAAAATATCACGTTTTATTTTAATCTGGAATCTGAATCTGCATCACTCCAGGTTTTAATTTTAGCTTTTGAAAGTTCACGTCTAACCATTGGTGACTTTATATTGTTTGATATTTGACAAGTATAGCTTCTGTATAATGAGTTGTTGTTGTGCTTCTTTTTGTAATGCATTTTGTATTTTCACTGAACAGGCATATTTGAGCGATTTCGTGGTATTCTTCATGAAGGAGAAATTGATAAAAGGGTCCAGTTTATTATTGAAGGTCTCTTTGCATTGCGAAAGGCGAAGTTTCAGGTTCGCTTTCATTTAAGATTGTGTATTATGGAGATAGAATACATTTAATGTAGTGTACTTTTAAATGTTAAATTTGTTGGAGTTAAAACTCTTTCATGATTCATTACTCATTATCCAGGGATACCCAGCCATTCGACCAGAACTGGATTTGGTGGAGCATGAAGATCAACTGACACACGAGATCTCCCTATTGGATGAAATTGATCCCGAGATTGCTTTAGGTATATCTGGATGATAATCCGCTCTTCTTCTTCTACTCTTTCAATTTCATTTAGAGCGAACCTGAGTGTTTTTTTTTAATTGCAGATATCTTCAAGCCGGATCTCCAGTTCTTAGAGAATGAGAACCGATATGAAGAATTAAAGAAGCAAATACTTGGTGAAGCTTCTGAGGAAGAAGCTAAATCCGATGCTGCGGACTCAGATGATGAAGAATCTAAGGAAGAGGACGAAGAGAAGATGAAAATAAATGATGAGACGGAGACAAATTTGGTCAGTCTTCGAAGAACTATCTACTTGACGTGTATGACCAGTGTTGATTTTGAAGAAGCTGGACATAAGCTACTCAAAATCAAATTAGAGCCTGGGCAAGAGGTGAGTTATATGATGTTATGTGCATAGGTTTTAAGGGGTTGAGGACCAAATCAAGAGAGGCCCGTGTCAGGGAAAGATATAAAACGTATTAAGTGAGGCCATAGTTGGTCATTCAGTTTCTTATTTTCTTGTGGATTTTACTAGCTTTCCTCTAGGGAGGGTTGCACAGAGGGAAATCTCTGGGTTATTATCTTCTTTTATTCAATATATGCCATATAAATTCAGTACAATTAGATGACCTGGTTTTGTTTGTCACGACATACCTTAATCGATGTCCTTACTGTTGAGAGGCTATAATTTCGTACTTCACAAAAATTTCAAAGTGGCAAGGATAGCAATCTGTATGTTTGTGTGTTTAAGGTTTGATTGTGGCTTGCTATATCTTAGATGAGTGCTGTTTTTGGGTTTATTTACTCAATACTTCTCAGGGTATATCTGAAAATCTGGGGATGACAAGTGGATGATTACTGGCTCGACATGTTATCCGTTGTGCACTGCTTATTAAATTGCTACTTGTATTGCATGTTGATATCTTTCCTTTTTTTTTTTTTGTCGTTGGTTTCTTCTGCGCAGATGGAGTTGTGCACTATGTTGTTGGAGTGTTGCAGTCAGGAAAGAACATACCTTCGTTATTATGGACTTCTTGGGCAGCGGTTATGCATGTTAAACAAGGTTCATCAAGAAAACTTTGGAAAGTGTTTTGTTCAACAGTATTCCATGATTCATCGACTGGAGACCAATAAATTGCGGAATGTGGCGAAGTTTTTTGCTCATTTACTAGGCACAGATGCGCTTCCTTGGCATGTTCTGTCCTACATCCGGTTGACTGAAGATGACACTTCTTCTTCTTCACGTATTTTCATTAAAATTCTCTTTCAGGTGCGATTACATTAGTATCTCTCGTATCGCTATCACCTCACCCCTATTTTTTGTTTTTCATGTTGTTTGATTTTATTATCTGTTGAATGTTGTGTGTGCCTAATTTTTGCTTCTTTGTAAAGATTCTCTGAACACATTATTTCTGTCATGATTGAAAGATATAGGCCAATAAAGGTAAGTTCTGTAGTTTTTATTATCTTAATCGAAAACTCAAAGGTACACTCTGTAATATCGCGTTCAGAGAAACAGAAACAGAAACATAAACATAAACAGATGTGAAGGACTTGAACAACCTGCTTAATTGGTGGTTATATATTTGTTTGCCTGTTTATGCATTTTATTTTGATTTTTTTGACTAAATGCTGAAATTTTTTACTTACTAATTAACACTTCTCACTGCAGGAATTATCTGAGCAACTTGGCATCCACTTGCTTAATGAACGTCTCAGTGAGCCCACGATGCAAGATTCTTTTGAATCTATCTTTCCGCGAGATACTCCCAAAAACACTAGATTTGCGATCAACTTTTTCACTTCTATTGGACTCGGTGGAATCACAGAAAACTTGCGAGGGTGTCTCAAGAACATGCCACAACTCATCATGCAACAACAGAAAGCTGTATCAGAATCAGATGATGAATCTGAAAGTTCTAGCACAGAGGCTGAATCATGTGAGGGTGAAAGTGAGACCCATAGCGATGATAGGAGGTGGAGAAGGAAGAAAACCAGGAAAAATTAATGATTATTCACAGCTGCTGTCTGGTTAGGTATTGGACAAGGTGATCTTGAAGTATCATTTGTGTGTTCTCCGCTCGGACAATATATTCGATTTGTTTTGTAGTTGATCTTCATTGCATAATTTACTGTATTTTACTGTACTTTTAAGAGAAATGTTCTTTGTTTTTTCTTTTATTAATGTGATAATATTTCAGAATTTTCAGGGTTGCATTTATATAATATAGCCATTAATATTTTAAAAATCCTAAAATATCTTTAGTTTATCCTTCTTATATCTCAATTAATTACAACTTAGGTCATGTTCTGTATAGTTAAATGAAATAAGATAAGAATTGAATGAATTTTGAAATGGAATAAAAATAGAAATGGAATGATAAATCTATTCAATTCCTATGATTGGTATGATAAAAAATAGAATGAAATATAATAGAATGGAATACAATTATTTTTAATAAATAAATCATATTACATATAAAATATTTAAATAGTAATTATTTTCATATTACTATCATCATCATTATTTATTTTATTATAACTAGAATTTTTATTAAATAATAATTATTATAATATTTTATTTTTATTATTGTTTGAATTAATTATTAATCATATTTAATTTATTATTATCGTTGTTTTACCATTATTATTTTTATTATTAAATGGTAATTAATTAATTATTTATAATTATTATACTTATTGTAATTTTAAAATTAATATTTTTTTTAATAAATATCGAGAAAATGACAATGAGTAAATTAAATCAACATGGTAGGAATTTCTATTCCATGTTCATGGGAATAAGCTTTTCCATTGGAATAAATATTCCAATTTCAAAAGCTATACCAAACAAAATAATGTAATGAAATTGAGAATGTCCATTCCATTCTCACTTCATTCCATCCTACCAAGCATGATCTTAGTGAATAAGAATTCTTTGACATATTAATTCTTTTGTAAATATTAACTTTTCATATTAAATTCATTTAATTTTTGTTTCAAAAAGTTTTTCCCAATCTCAATTATTCAAGCATTAATAATGAAGAAAATGAAAGTGTTTTTAATCAATTGTGCAAAATAAAATATGTAAGTTATATGAGTAAAAAACCGTTATGAAAATCTTGGCAAATAAAAATATTTAAAATAATCTACACAAAACATATAAAATATGTTTTACTGTTTCGTGGTTCCAATATATTTTCTTTCCACAAAAGTCTTTTGATGCCTATCTAACAAAATTCTTTGAAAAATAATTATCATATATGTTAAGCTTTCATATAAAATTTATTTTTTCAAATGCTTCTAGCATATAGTTCGCTTGTTCATAATTTTTATGAAAAAATTTGGACAAATCACTAGCTGACGTAACAAAAAGCAAATATATAACTATAAATTAAAAAATAAGTTTTTTAAAAATAAAATAAAATTCGGTTAACCGAAAAACCGAGCCGAAAATAATTCGGTTTTAAACTGAACGGTTCGGTTCGGACGAATGAACACCCCTACAAAAGGATTTTATGAAAATATGAAAACAATACCATCTCGAATTTACAACACGTATCTTATCACAATTTTATGCTTAATTTAGTTTTTGGTAAGATATGAAGTATATCTGTAGCTAAGAAGTTGAAAATGGTCTATCTTGATAATGTCACTCATTTTCTTTTACTGTGGATGCCTATATCAGAAGTATGATTAAGAAATGACAAATTTTCCGGCAAAATAAACAATCGATTAATTTCGGCGACTGTAGGATATTCGACTGGAAAGTGTCCATAGACATTTATTCTTGTGCTAACTAAAAATAGCAAAAGTCAGGTGAATTTTGGTGGGAAATTTTGCATTGATCGGTCCGACATTCGACACACACAGGTTACATTCGTACGCTTGCACACAATTCTAGCCTTTTTTCCATTGCAAATCGGGCCCAAGATTTGAAACCTACAGAGTTGGTATAAAACTGTTATATAGCTCCTATACAGTGAGTCTAAAACCTTTGTCTTGCCCCTGAAAGGATTAAGAATTAGAGACTGATAAGTAAACTATGAAAATAAAATGAAATATCAATGTTTAACATTTATGATTTGTTATGATACGTCATGCCTTGATATTCTTGATATTTTAAAAATATATATTTGTTATATATTATGCATCAGTCGTCTCCCATTGCTGAGTTTTTTCTCAAATACTCACTTCTTACTCTCTCTCTTTCTAAATAAAAACGAGAAACAAATTGAGAATGATGAACAAGATATTTTTTGAGATTGGTGAAGAAAAATCAAGATTTTCGTCATGTATTAAATTCTATTTTTTATTTAATTTAAGTTGTAAAATACTTCTGCGGTGTTATTTTGTTTGAGATTATTTCGTTTTAAAGACAAGATTTATTTGAACTATTTATGATATAGACTAGTTTTGATATATAATGTGCTACAAAATTTATTGTTTTACGATTGTATGATTGTTGAACAATCTCAGTGTCGATACGCTCAAATCTCGGGACATGACAAATATAATCTGGAAGTCACTATTTTTATGTATATCAGAAAAAATTTGAATTCTGCTTAGTTTTTTCCCCTATATTATTGTATTCAGATATATTGTCTCAATCAACTCCTCAAATGAGTTACTTTAGTATCAAAGTGTTCATTAGAATAATAAAAGAGAATGTAGACGTGACTTCAGATATTGTTGATGTGTCTTATGTCACGTCAGTACTTCAATGACAAATTATTAAAATTGGAAAAAAGGCATGTTGTTATACTACAATCGTAAATTGACTGATAAGAAGACCAACAATGAAAAAAGTACAAATTACGAGATAAAAAATATTATATTTCTTATTTCTTCCCCTCTTCTACTTTGTTGAATTGAACCAATAAAAAACCAGACAAGTACGTATATGTCGACGAAGTCATATGTACATATACATCTGCCGAAGACAAATTTGATTATAGGGTGTTTTAATTACTTCGGAGGTTGCATATCATGCTGTAGATCGAGTTATATTCATTTCATTATTATTATTAAATTATAAAATATGCATAAATTATATAAAATAGGTAAAAACAAATAATTTTATCAGATCAAATACCTAGGATGTGATGTTAAATAAATGGAGAATAATATTCTCGGACTTCCAGGAATCTCGCCGGAGAAATGTTTAATAGATCACCATCTCGTGCGGCAGTCTCCCGCACCAATGCGCACACACGTAGCACAATTTCCATCTAGCTCTCTTCTCAAGATTCGAACTTTTTTCAACATTCTTGCTATCAAACAAAAACCAACCATTCCGCCGAAGGATCACTGAGTTTGTAACGTCTCATATTCAACGACAGTTCTAAGTTTATCAATATGAGTTTTTCCAACTTGTTTATGTCCTCACTTATACACATTATAGGAAACTTTTCATAGGGTTATCTTGTCCAAGTCAAGCAAACTTAACTTTAGATTTCTTATTTGATGAGCTCCCGAAAATAAGATGCACAATCTTGATATGAATAGTACATATCAAATTTTTTATGTCATCCTCAACTACATAGTCTCGTACCTGAACAGATTTGAAATCCATCTCATTCCAGTATGAGATCAGCTCATTCGTGTTCACTCCGCCTAGAAACCTGCCAAGAACCGCTTATTGTCCGTGTAATTTTATGACAACGACGATCACCTTGTCTTTTTGGTCCCGAGCATCATAGAGTTGGTAGGGCAATTGTACACCTATCAAGAAGTTTTGTCTGTTGATCTTTCTGTCTCTGCCTTATCAGTTGAACTTGTTGTACGTGATTTATCCAATGCAATTTAGGTAGCTAATCATTGTAATTTGCATGCTACTACGTNATCTAAATTAATTAAACAAACAACAATTAACTAAACACTGTTCAAAATGGTTTTTCATTCACTAAATATCATATCAAAATATATAATATAAATAAAAATATAAAAAATTATTAATTTAATGAAATTTCGATTTTTTTGGTTTGTTCGGTTTTGACATATATAATCCGAAACCGAACCAAATA
>NW_027358134.1:0-262 GCF_012295235.1 Primulina huaijiensis | reverse complement strand
CACAACAACCATGATTTTTCAAATTCTTTTTAGCATTTTCAATTAGTATATATGCAAGCTATGATATTTTATACAAAATTATATTCACACAATGCTAAATAATATTTCTTTTCACATGTATATTATCAATTCAAAAACAAGATTACAGATTAATCAATTGATGTATTTTAAAAATTTTACAAACATGCATAGAAACCCACATATATGCACATGTAAGGATTAAATGATTTAATTTTTAAATAAGTATATTTATTTATTAATA
>NW_027358133.1:0-453 GCF_012295235.1 Primulina huaijiensis | reverse complement strand
ACATTTAAATAAATACTATGGTGTGATGGATGAGTAAAAGGAGAACTATGGCGTGTCTTTGCGTAATAAACGCATGATTAATCGTCGATGAATCGAAGAACGATGGCAAAGGGACCTTGGCTTGAATTTTCCTAGCAATTATTTTTTTGAAGCTTTTCTCTTGTATTGATGGTGTGTGCCGTGACTTTTTCTGGTGGGGGGAAGAGTTTGATAATTATTGGGGAGGTGGGGCGTGGGTTTGTGATTGATATGGGGTAGGATTTGCACTTTAAATATTAATTAACTCACTAACAAAAGTTTAGGTCCATTAAGTAGATAATTAGGCCCATTAGTATTTAATTAAAATATTTAAAAGATTTAAAAATAATTTTGATTAATAAACCTTGTGAATTTATTAGTCAGGTTGGAAAAAAGTTTGTATTTTTGTTGAAAATCCAACACCGATAAAAATTA
>NW_027358132.1:0-2581 GCF_012295235.1 Primulina huaijiensis | reverse complement strand
CCCACGGTGAATAAAGCATACTCCCTAGTGCTCCGCCATGAGAAATAAGCAGAAGCGACAACCGGAAAGAGTCAAGATCAACCAGAAGCTGTTGTCTTTGCCATAAAAAATCCAAATCGCAAGACTGAAGATGAGCAAAAGTGCACAAAGTGCAACAAGACAAATCACACCACCAAAAATTGTCGTGCACATCTCAAATGCAATTTTTGCGGATGGAGAGGACACACAGTAGAGTTTTGTCGCAAAAATAAAGCAGCAACTGAGGTTAATTCAACAATTTCGAAGGGAAATCAGGCTGCATATCTAACTGAAAAGAAAGAGACGAGCTTTCCGTTCACATCTGAAGAGTGCAGACAAATACTAGAAATGTTGAGATCCAAAAACCCCTCGGCAAATCATGTTAGTAATTGCTCAACTCATGATGAACTTTCAGGTAAAGCCTTTTCACTTATCCTTAATGGAAAAAGAAATGCTTGGATCTTTGACAGTAGGTGTACAGACCATATGGTTTATGATCAGAACTTGTTTACACATTCAAAGCCTGTCAAAAATCGTACCGTGGAATTGCCAAATGGTTCAATGGCACAAGTGACTCATATTGGCACAGTAGCTTTATCTCCAGATTTAATTCTTGACAATGTCTTGTGTATTCCATATTTTCATCTGAATTTAATTTCAATTAACAAGCTGACCCGCAATTCATCTAATATAGCCATTTTCTTCAACAATATTTGCTTTGTCCAGGACCTACGCTCGGGGAAGACGATTGGGACGGGAATTGAACGAGAGGGCCTTTACTATCTCAATCAAGCCAATAAAGGAACGTGTAATCACACCAAAGCCTCAAGTCCGTCTTTTTGGCACCAACANGTTGACATTTGGGGTGGTTACAAAGTTGCTTCAATTTCAGGTGCGAAATATTTTCTTACTATCGTTGATGATTATACTAGATGCACATGGGTTTACCTTATGAAACATAAATCAGAAGCTGGAAATCTTTTGGTCAAATTTGTCAACATGGCTGAAAATCAATTCAATTCCACAGTAAAGATCATTCGTAGTGACAATGGCCCAGAATTCAGACTTGAAACCTTTTATGCACAAAAGGGCATCATTCACCAAACCAGTTGCATCAATACACCACAACAAAATGGTGTCGCTGAACGGAAACACAGACACTTGTTAAATATGGCACGTGCCCTCCTTATTCAAGCTGGCCTTCCTCATCATTTTTGGGGGGATGCCATACTTACTTCAGCATATCTCATAAACCGCACACCAACTCCTCTCCTCCAAGGCAAAACCCCATATGAAAAGTTGTTTAACAAAGTTCCAAACTATTCACATTTACGAGTATTTGGTTGTTTGTGTTTTGTTTCCACGCATGCCCAAAACCGTTCAAAATTTGACCCTCGAGCATCACGTTGCATCTTTCTTGGATATCCTTATGGGAAAAAGGGGTATCGTGTTTTTGATATTACTCAGAAAAAGGTATTAGTCTCCAGAGATATCATTTTCTTTGAGAATATTTTTCCTTTCCAAAATTCCAAAGATTCCGCTGCACCACAAAAAAATTCAGAACCCTTGTTTCCAAATCAATATTCAAACCTTGATTTCGAACCTTTACCTGAGTCCTCACCTCATACCAACACCAATGAACCACCAAACATTGACATAACCATCAATGGGCATGCTTCTCCCGACATCTCTTCACCAAACATGTCGCCACCATCATCAAATATACCAGCTGTTCCACCACCCCGACGTGGAAGTCGCGCCATTCAAGCTCCACGATATCTACAAGACTTCCATATCGAGATGGCCCTCCCTTCAAGGACTGAACCAACGTCATCCACAAGCTTGGTTCAACATTCAGGTATTGTTCATCCGCTATCCCAATCTTTATCTTATACCAAACTTTCCCAAGCTCATAAAACATATGCTACTAAGCTATCTCTCCACAAAGAACCTACTAGTTATTCACAGGCTGTCAAAGATCCAAAATGGCGTAAGGCCATGCAGCAAGAAATTTCTGCTTTGCAACATAATGGGACTTGGAGTTTAGTAACACTGCCATCTCACAAGCAACCAATCGGCTGCAGATGGGTATACAAAATCAAATTAAAGGCTGATGGGACGGTGGAGAGATACAAAGCACGATTGGTGGCTAAGGGTTACAGTCAAATTGAGGGCATTGATTACAGGGAAACTTTCGCACCTGTGGCCAAGTTAGTTACAGTTCGTGTCTTGCTTAGTGTGGCATCATTGTGTGGTTGGCATTTACATCAATTAGATGTTAATAACGCATTTCTGAATGGTGAGCTTGATGAAGAAGTATACATGTCCTTACCTCCTGGCTTCGGACGAAAGGGGGAGACTCGTGTTTGCAAACTTCATAAATCACTATACGGATTGAAACAAGCCTCTCGACAGTGGTTTATAAAGTTATCCAATGCACTCAAAGCTACGGGATTCCACCAGTCTCTTTCTGATTATTCTTTATTCATCCGACAGCGGCAAGGTACTTTTTTGGTTGCTTGTGTATGTTGATGATGTGATATTGGCTGGAGATAATTTGCAA
>NW_027358131.1:0-329 GCF_012295235.1 Primulina huaijiensis | reverse complement strand
TGGCGCCGTCTGTGGGAATTTGAGCTCAAGACGTAGATATGATTTTCATTCAAAAATAAGTCCAACTCTGTTTGGCAAACATACAAGCCCGACCAGCTCGGCACTCAGATCTTATCTGTGGATTTCATATGGGCTCAAAGCTCAGCGGCTATCCAGGATTGGCGTGGAAGAGTATTTGCTATTCGCTCAGCAGCATACAGCTATATTAGTCACCTAATTTAGCTCAACTAGAGAAGTTTCACTCTATCGGAAATGAATTTAGATTCAGTATTTCCAGGTTAGTTATTTGGTTTTTAATAAAACTAATATAGCAGGAGAAGCAAAAATCT
>NW_027358130.1:0-454 GCF_012295235.1 Primulina huaijiensis | reverse complement strand
TATTTTACAATGAGATAGAATGATTTTCAAGCTAGCACAAGGCCTATTTTATAGGCCAGATGAGAGAAATGGTCAAAAATTTTATTAATGCAATGTAGTTATAATAGTAGTCTTTGTCTCCTACAACTTCAATTCCATGTCCCTTCTTTCAATACTTTGTTCTACGACTTTAATAATCGAATTTGACTCTGCTCAAAACAGCAAACATGTGGGGAATTGTCTGTAGATGAATTTGGCCACTTGGTTCACCTCATGTGGTTAAAGATTGAAATAGTTATGATTTTTTTATAATATGCTGGTCATGGTGAAAGTAAATTTGTCCTCCTTTTGATATTTTCACAATTCGATCATCTTAGCCAACTTTTTAGGCAATTATGTCTTTTGCAAAGTTATAGATAATTTCTCAAGTATTCCAAACATATTTGAATCACCTCCATTTGAATTTTCTAGCTTG
>NW_027358129.1:0-477 GCF_012295235.1 Primulina huaijiensis | reverse complement strand
GAAGACTGTTATTAGAAAATATTTTAACTTATGTAAACTGAATAATTGAAAAAATGTAGATTAGTTTTTGCATTCATCAGTTCAGTTATGGTGACAACTGAACTGACGGATACTCTAACTGATCAAAACAATTTGAAAACAACAGTTAATCAGTTAAATACACAAGACATGTTTATGAATGTTCAGAGACTTCAACTGCTCCTACATCACCCCTTCTACCACCATGGGTAGGATCTACTAGAAGACTTTGATTTATACAACACTTTGTACAAACCCACTCAGCTAAGACTTACACTACTGCCTAAACTGAACTCCTAGCTACGACTGAAGACAGTACCTTCCAGCCAACAATTATTTAACGTCTATGTATCAAAGACTACATACACAAGTTTAACGTCTTTGTGCAAGACGGTTTTTGAGTGGTTGAGAGTGTTTGTGCGTGAGAACTGAACAAGGATGTTCTCACACACTGAGGGA
>NW_027358128.1:0-319 GCF_012295235.1 Primulina huaijiensis | reverse complement strand
CATTGGGAATGATGTAGGAATGTTGCAATCAACTAAGATATGGTTGGTGAGTAAGTTCTCGATGCAGGACTTGGGTGAAGCATATTTTGTATTGGGAATACAGATCTATAGAGATAGTTCAAGAAGATTGCTTGGTCTCACCCAGTCCACATACATGATACCATCGTGAAGCGGTACTCGATGGATGAGTCCTAGAGAGGACATCTACCAATGTGTCATGGCGTGTCCCTATCCATGTCTATGTCTCCCAAGACTGATGCAGAGATAGCGGCGTTGACGAGCATTCCTTATGCATCTGCGATTGGTAGCATCATGTATG
>NW_027358127.1:0-248 GCF_012295235.1 Primulina huaijiensis | reverse complement strand
CCCTGTTAGACCCATGAAACTGCGTATCTCTGGCACAGAAGTCGGCCTCTGCCAACTGATCACAGCTTCAACTTTGCTCGGATCGACAGATATACCGTCTCCAGATATAATATGCCGCAAAAACACAACCTGTCTCAACCAAAACTCACACTTTGACAGTTTAGCATACAGTTGCTCATATCTTAACGTCTGCAATACAATTATCAAATGCTCAGCATGATCAGTCTCATTTCTCGAGTAAACCAAAA
>NW_027358126.1:0-418 GCF_012295235.1 Primulina huaijiensis | reverse complement strand
AAACGTCTGCAAATGAGTGCTAGACCAATGATTATGAAAACAAAGTTCCCTATTTCTATACGGGGACATGTAATTTTACATGCCGCTGCATTAATTCACATCAGACCAAGTGCATATCATAAATACTCCCCATTACAGCTTGCATTTGGTAAAGAACCAGACATTTCTCTTCTGAGAATTTTTGGATGTATGGTGTATGTGCCTATTGCACCACCTCAACGAAAGAAAATGAGATCTCAAAGAAAGATTGGTATTTATATCGGTTATGATAGTCCATCAATCATTCGATATCTTGAACCTCAGACAGGCGACGTGTTCACAGCACGTTTTGCTGATTGTCATTTTAATGAGAAAATCTTCCCAATTTTAGGGAGAGACAAGAAACATACCGAAAAAGAAATTACATAGTATGTATCAT
>NW_027358125.1:0-858 GCF_012295235.1 Primulina huaijiensis | reverse complement strand
TTGTATTGCAATTAATTTTGTTTGTTTTTATTTCAGGTTTCCTTAGTCTTTTTATTTTTCCTGTTAAATGGCGGATAACGGTACTCCGTGGCTCTCATAGTCGGTTTAATCAGTTTCCCACAATTGCTGATAAAAAAAATCATTTTTTTTTCTTTTCAAAATGCATGAAATTCTCTCAAAAATTTGTAAATATTTTCCCTCTGTTTCTGAAAATGTTCTAAGAAAAATTTATGCAGGTAGGTGTGAAAGATTGAGATTGTTAATGCGAAAATGAATTTCAGAAGATATTCGTCTTATAATAGAAGCTAAGGTCCGATTAGGAGGAGAATTTCAACAGTCATTATTCATTCGGTATATGCCTGGATTAGGAAAAAGTACTTATGCGAAAAATTAAAGGGCCAAAAGTTTAGGGGTTTGTCATAAATGTGCAAGATGGACTTGTGACAAACGATGCAGATCTTTGGGATATGTTTCCAATAACATAGAAGATAAAATTGGTTTCATTAAGAATGGGCTGAGTAAGGAGTCTTTAGATAACATCTTATTGACTCTTGAGATGCATTCTAGTGGATATATGCATATTGAACTTCTCCGTTTATGGAAACAATTCCAAGACGAGCGTCATTTTAATAGTCTTGGGAATCCGACTAAAAAAAAGACCATGTTTGTCAATTTATAAGATAATGGGATGGGAAGCATATCATCGACTCATTGAAGGCGTTGAAGCCGTTTCTGGACGTAAAACAAGAGGAAAATTGTGAGCCACAATCACACTACTGTTTATATGCATGTGTGTTATTATTGTATTTACTTTTTATTCTGTTTACAATTGTGACCCATAGTTTTGTCATGATAACA
>NW_027358124.1:0-446 GCF_012295235.1 Primulina huaijiensis | reverse complement strand
TCCTCGGGTCTAGCCTCCTGCTCAGTCCAAGCCAGCTCCTTGGTCTCCACCCCTAGTCTCCTCGACATCCTCCTCACCTGCATCGATCAAGTCTAGTAAGTCTAAAGACTCAACACGTATAAACTAGTAGTAACAAGTACTACATAATAAAACCACATGCATCTTTAAAATAGGACCTACATACTTGAAACTTGAACATGAACGAAATAACATAAACGTAATTGGGACTTGAACGTTATAACATAACATAGACATGCCATCGTCGTGAAAATTTTCGTAAACGTGTTTGCATCTTACATACTTGAGCATACATAACATAATTTTGCGTAAAAGCATGTTTCAAAGCAAGTGACCCATACATATATACGCCTGATCAGACTAAACCACAGTACTAGGCTGACGGGGAAGATCCACTGCCACATACATGAGATCCCCGTTCATGCTTT
>NW_027358123.1:0-366 GCF_012295235.1 Primulina huaijiensis | reverse complement strand
AATACACCATGAAGTGTAGTTAAGAATGGCTTAAATGGGGTGCTATTAACATTTTTGAATTTGTTTAGGCATGGACCGAAATTCACCTACCATTTTGCACTGTATGACCTTGATTAATTATTGTATTACATTGCATGGTTTAAAATTTTTTTTTTTTAGGTATTTAAATGCTATGTTAAATTTCTTGACTATATTATATCTAGATTAATTTATCCACACTTGTTTACATATTTTAATTTAAGCTTTAATTAAATATTGAACCTAATAGGATTTATTTACTAACTTGACTCCAATTAATTTAATAAATCCTAAATCATTCTTTTTCTTTAAATTAAATTATTCCTTGACTTAAGTTAAATTTAGGAA
>NW_027358122.1:0-210 GCF_012295235.1 Primulina huaijiensis | reverse complement strand
TATAATGTTATAAGGAATGTTAATCAAAGGTTTTTAAGGATGAATTGATATTAGGATTGAAAATCTAAGCGTTAGCGGATGCGTTTGGGATTTTAAGATTGAAATTTGATAAGTTGACGAACATTATGGGTATAAATTAGGAAAATAATATACGATAAGTATGGCCATCCATCTTTTAATATTGGGAATCGTAAGAAAAGTTGGAATTCG
>NW_027358121.1:0-1133 GCF_012295235.1 Primulina huaijiensis | reverse complement strand
ACCTTGACCATTTCCTCATGCATTAAAAAATCATAAAAAACAAAACAATGATTATGATATCTATGAAGTTTTAAAACAAGTAAAGATAAATATTCCATTATTAGATGCTATTAAACAAGTACCTTCATATGCAAAATTTTTAAAAGACTTATGTACTGTGAAGAGAAAATTCCATGTGAAGAAGAAAGCATTATTGGCTGAACAAGTAAGTTCTATTCTTCAAAATAATTCTAGTTTAAAATATAAAGATCCTGGTTGTCCAACAATTTCATTTATTATTGGAGAAAATAAAATTTAAAAAGCTTTGTTAGTTTTGGGAGCAAGTGTGAATTTACTTCCTTATTCAGTTTATGAAAAACTTAATTTAGGAGAATTAAAACCCACTTCTGTTACTCTCTTACTGGCGGAGAAGTCAATCAAAATACCTAGAGGTATTGTAGAAGATGTGTTGGTTCAAGTTGATAAATTCATATATCCTGTAGATTTTATTGTTTTGGATACACAACCAATAGAAGTACATAATGAAATTCCAGTAATATTGAGACGACCATTTCTAGCAACTTCAAATGCTTTAATTAATTGTCGAAATGGAATAATGAAATTGTCTGTTGGAAATATGACTCTAGAACTTAATGTGTTCAGTTTATGTAAACAACTAAGTATTAGTGAAAATGAATATGATAATGAAATTGAAACAACTGTGGAAGAAAATATACAAGAAGAAAACTTAAATCAACAATCTGAAATTTTTTCAATAGAAATTTTTGAGTCTGAAAATAATTTTAAAGAAGATGATAATACAAAATTTGAATTAAAAGTTTTACCATTCGAATTGAAATATGTATTTCTTAGTGAAAATAAAACATTTCCTGTTGTAATTTCTTCCACTCTTCTACCAAATCAAGAAGAAGATTTAATTAAATTACTTAAAAATATAAAAATGCAATTGGATGGACTTTGAAAGATATAAAAGGTATAAATCCTTTAATTTGCACACATAAAATTCATTTGGAAGAAAATGCTAAAACATATCAACAACCACAAAGAAGGTTAAATGTAGAACCCGATAAATCAGACTACATATAAATCATGCATAATTACTATTATTTAAATTAAAATTATTTTTATGCATG
>NW_027358120.1:0-402 GCF_012295235.1 Primulina huaijiensis | reverse complement strand
ATGTCGAGCTCCAAGCTTTTCAAGCTTAAGCGAGATTAGCACAGGTTTAAACGTGAAAAAGCGTTTTTTATCTTTAGTGTAATTATAATTAACTCAAACCAATAAATAGATAAAATAATACATAAATATGATAAATTTAAGTCTGATGCATTAATTATCATATTTATAAAATCATAAAAATATTAAAATTACAATCTTTATCTGTTTTTTCAACTAGATCATATTAAAAATGTTAAAAATTTGTCAAATCATTATCAGACATGCTTAATCATAATTAAAATTAAAAAATAAACATCTAAATTATAAACTTAATTTATTATTTTAAAATAAAAGGACATACCTTCAAAATTAAAAAAATAAAAAATAAATAGATGCGATTAATTATGCTTAAGCACGCTTAAT
>NW_027358119.1:0-379 GCF_012295235.1 Primulina huaijiensis | reverse complement strand
GACAAACCCTGGCAAAGTGTCCCTGCTGTCTGCAGATATTGCAGCAACCCATCACACCTTGACACTGCTCAGTAGCATGTCTACCTCCACAAGAGCTGCAATACACACCTGTATATTTTGTACTCTAACCAGAACCTCTCTGTCGTGATCCACTGGAGCTTGTCGAACTGCTCCCTGATCTCTTGAACTGTTTGCCTTTCGCTTTCAACTGGTCTTTTCTCCCGCTGCTACTACCACCGCTCTCGAATCTGGGAAGAGGTTGAAAAGAGGGCTGTGGTGGTCTTGGACTCGGAGTGACATAAGGAATGCTTTGTTGCCTAAGCAGTTCAGCCTACGCCCCCTTGGCACGGTTCAACGCTTCAGCAAAGTTGTTAGGTCT
>NW_027358118.1:0-1221 GCF_012295235.1 Primulina huaijiensis | reverse complement strand
TGCTTGAGAATGGAAGATAACAATCAACTGTCACTTGAAGAGGTGAGAGGAGACAACAATCAAGAAGCTGGAAATGTTGAGGTACCGAATGAAAACTCTTTTGTCCATGTTTTGGAGAGTAAATTGGAAGTGGGTCAGGTTGTGAACAGCGTTGAAGATACTTATTTATTGTATTGTCAATATGCGCATGCCAAGGGATTTAGTGTGATGAAAGGTGATCAACGATATTTTTCCCAAACTAATGAACTTCAATCAAAAGAATTTCATTGTTCATGTGAAGGTTTAAAAGATGAGAAATGTTCAAGTAAAAGGATTCCAGTTTATCAAAAGCCGGTCGTTAGAACACAATGTAAAGCCAAATTGAAGATTACAAGGGAAAAAGGGTGTGAATGGTGGGTGAGTAGATTTTTTGAAGAGCATAACCATGAGATGTTTGCACCTGATCAAACTCACTTGCTAAGATCGGCACGTAATATATCACATGCAAAGAAGTCTACTCTAGAAGCTATGGTAAATGCTGGAATATCCGTCTCTAATGCTGTCTCTTTTATGGAAAATGAAGCATGTGGGCCACAAAATATAGGTTTTATTAGAAAGGACGCATATGACGATATGAGTCGGTTGAAAAAACATACCAAAGTTGAGAATGGAGATGCCACTGCACTTATTCAATATTTTATAAACAAGGCTAATAAGGAGAATTATTTTTACTGGAATGTTCAATTGGATGATGATGATAGGGTGATGAACTTTTTCTTTAGGGACTACAGATGCGAGGTTGATTATGAATATTTTGGTGATGTCTTATCGATTGATACAACATATAGGACAAATAAGTATAATTTATGTGGGGCCCTTAGCTCCTAATCGTTATTACAATGCAATTTGATTAGGGTTAATTAATTACAGCGGAAAATGAGTTTAAAATTTCTTTACAATGAGCCCAAAATATATTATTTGAATACTCAAAATAGTATTTCATCTCACATCATAAAATCTGCCCACACATAATCAAAACAACTCATGCAACAATAAATCATATCCTCGGGACATGCCCCGGTATATAGATACATATATATATACTGGGATAAACAACTAAACCTCAACTCAAACTGTGACTCCCTCCAGAAGTACCCTCTCCGGTCTCCTGATATCCTGGAGTACCTGCCATTGTCAACACACAAAGACAACAACAGCCCCCCTTGGGGGTGAGCAAAGCTC
>NW_027358117.1:0-2205 GCF_012295235.1 Primulina huaijiensis | reverse complement strand
TCTCCAACTATTGAAGAACAAGATGAGAGAAAAATTTTTGAGAGATTATCACTCCCGAAATTTCGGCCATGGTGATGGTGGAGGGAGAGTGAATGAGTTGTCTTGGTTGTGGGAAAGGCTAAAACCACTTTTTATCATCCCAAGCCTTGGAGATTGAAAAAGTGGTCTCCCTACTCTTCACCTCCCCATGCACATTATTTTTATTTAGGCATGTAACAATTACAAAGCCCATGGACTTTTATTTAAATGTGTCAAACACATTTGAGATCATTTAACATTTACTTGATTTTACTCAAGCCCACTAGTTTAATAATTACTTCTAATTGGGTTCTACAAGGCCCAATGTAATTTAATTAATCCAACACTTGAATTTATTTAATTATTTGGACTCTACTAGGTCCATTAGTGTTTAATTAATTCAACACTTGAATTAATTTAATTTAGTCCATAATAATGTTTATGAAAATCACAATTTTCAAATATATTATTTATTTGGCCAACTTTTAATTTGGAACACTTCCACAAATTAAAAGTTACATTCCCCTCATAGAAGTCGTACTTCTTTTTTTTCCTTACTCTTATAAACTCATTTATAAGCCGTTCAACACATTGAACTCTTTTAATTCTCAACGGGATCTAGAAATCTAGTACTTGTGTGGTCCTCAATGGTTCATTGATACAAATAGCCGTGGGTTCACATCTCCATGTGATTCGGACTAAACATGTCCTTATTTGAGCATACCCTATTTGCTCCATTCTTACTTATCAACTCCTTGATAACAAGAACGTCAGAACTCAAGTCTGATAGTACCCAACCAATCATGTTAAATGCCTAGCAGCATCGCTTACATGATTCCCTAGGTATCAAATGATAGTGCCTGCAAGAACCATTAAATTATGGTTAGCGTACAGTACGGTCCCTTCATCTCATATATCCCGACCGATTCGACAACCATTGATATATCGAGAGTTGTCAATGAATCGATACTATGTGTCATGTCGTAGTTGCATCGATGGTGTAATCNCTAGCACATAGAGTCTCAATGTTGTCCCGGGTCATAAGGACTAATGGTGTACAACCATAAACTAGGACTTTTCCACTCGATAAGTGAGAACCACTTGGAAAGTCCTTTATGGAGGGTTGTTCAGTGCACTCTACCAGGAGCACCTATCTGCATGCTCGGACATCACAATGTCCCCTACCAATGAAACATGGTACTCACATCGCAGATACTAGTCTCAAACTCGAGCGGCCTATATCCTTCTTAGCGGCGGCTGAATCGACTAGGAACTGTTTAGAATATACAGTATTCCAAATATGAGTTTCATGATACTCATCATATGAGAATCTCATATTCTTTCTACTATTTGTGTATTCAAGGGCTTTATCTATGCAACTAGCATGGGTATACAGATAAAGATGTACCAAAATAATAATTTCAAATATTATTAAGATAAAGATTGCTTATACATAGAGTTTCATTGTTAACACTCGGCCAACCCTTGGCTCGACGGGCACCTACTCTAACAACTAGGACTCTCCTATTCCCTTAACGAACGATCACACCCCCTCATGGACAACACTGAATGCTCGCCTACCTATCCTTGACCAGCACCAAGCCCTTAACCTGCAAAACAAGCAATGCAACAGCCACCCCAACGCGAGCTGCAAACCTGTGCGCAAGGCTTCAACTACTGTGGCAAATCTCCTCACGAGCCACCGCTGCACCAACCGGACCCTAACCAACACTGGACCCTGCCCAGACCATACCTAGACAAGCCCAGCCCCTGGAACCCAAGCACGAGCCCCTAAAACCAGCAGCAGCCTACGCTTGCTTCCCTCATGCACGATCCCACGTTTCTGCTTATGGCTCGAGCCACGTCGAGCCCAACCACTCCAGCCCCTGGCCTGACCCCTTTCCATCACCCTAGGACCCTGATGGACTAGCCTTGCTAAAGTGGACTCTTCCCAAGCCCCTCTCCTTGAGCCCTAGCCATTCTAGGACCCTACCCGCATCTAGCCCCATCCCCAACCTGAGCCCTGGCCAACCCATGAGCCCCCATGCAAAGAAACTAGCCTTGAACCTTAACAAGCACACAAACCTCAACGTAAACTTACGGTTCTTAGTTCTGTAATTTTCCTATGGTTCCAGCTATATATATCTGCTACTACTTAAATTATAATTCACCCAAGTGTAGGTTGTC
>NW_027358116.1:0-411 GCF_012295235.1 Primulina huaijiensis | reverse complement strand
TTTTCAGTTGTGAGAATGTGAGGAATATCCAAACCAAAATGAGTGTTGTCCACTGGTTTCCTCAATATAACGCCTTTAGATCTGGCCCGAGGCAAAATGGTAGAGCGATTTACATGAATCAAGGGAGCTCTTATTTTAGCGGGTGCCTCTTCCTCAGCAATTGAATCATCAGATGGAACAACCTGCAAAGGTATAGCCTGAATAGGCTGTTGAGCAGCTGATTGCGTCAAGCTATCAGTTGGAATGAATTTCACCGCTGTTATTGGTTTAGTTCTTTGCGTCCTCGATCTCTTGACAAGCTTAGGAGAAGGAGTTTTCTCCGAATCTGATTATCTGATAATCAGTTTTTGTTTTGTAGTCTTCAGTTTGGCCAAAGTTTTGGCCTTCTTGACTGGTGTTGGAGCAGGTGGT
>NW_027358115.1:0-501 GCF_012295235.1 Primulina huaijiensis | reverse complement strand
TCGGAAAGATCAGTCGTCAAGCCTCAACTTGTAAGTTTAAATGCTTTTTATGATTTTATGATGATATCTGCATAATTATATGAATTATATGTTTACATAACATGTTTAATATCTTTATGATAATATATGATTTATATGCTTTGGAATTTTTATACGTGATACGATATGAAATAAGAAATTATTTGATTTCAACGCATGTTGGTTTTGTGGAGGATGACATGCAAATGAATACGATGAATATGAATATGTTTATGATAATATGTAAATGTTAATGAAAAATTTTTTATTTAAAGTTTATGCATCATGAAAATGTTTATGAAAATGGTTATGTTTAAAGTTTATGCATCTTCATGAAAACGATATTTTAATTATTAGTATTTTTCACTGTTGCGTTTGATCTTTATATGTAGTACTTGTTATCAAGATTATGGTGTGTTGAGTTTTTAGATTCACTATGTGTGATTGATGCAGGTGAGTTTGATGTTAATGATAATGGAGGTC
>NW_027358114.1:6789-6942 GCF_012295235.1 Primulina huaijiensis | reverse complement strand
GTTTTAACATATAATAAATTATTAATTTTAAGTTTCATCACCTGCCTCGATTGAACAACAAAATAAAGCTGCAATGACTCAATTGCACTCCGAACAAACTGAAGAAGTGCAAGTGCAAACTGAAGAGCCAACTACTGCTCAGAATTCTACTCC
>NW_027358114.1:0-6487 GCF_012295235.1 Primulina huaijiensis | reverse complement strand
AGTTGGAGGAGACAAAGACTACTATTACAACTACATTGCATTAATAGAATTTTTGACCCTTTCTCTCATTTGGCCTATAAATAGAGGCCTTGTGCTAGCTTGAGAATCATTCTATCTCATTGTAAAATATAGTGTGAGTGTGTATAAAAGTTCTAAGTTCCAATATATTTTACATTTTCCAATTTATGAGTGATGTTTTTAGTGTTGATCAAAAGTAAGTTCATGGAAAGCTAAATCTATTATGTCAAGGTGAAGAGGATGAATTCTTGGTGAAGTAAGATTGTTTATATTTTGTATATTCTTTCTTTATTTCTTTTCATTTTGCTAATTTCTTTTTATTGTAGGTATAAAAATGAATTATTTGTTGTTATCAATTTACATCAAATGCTTGATACCATTGAAGTGGTTATCTTGATTTGTTGTTTAATTTTGATACAATAAATATTTCATCAATTATTATTGTTATATTATACATACATATATATATATATATATATATAATTATATCATATATTTCATTTAGACGATAGCGTGGCTCTGCCGGTTGTTCTAAATGAAATATTATGATATCTAACAATCTAACATTTACTTTATCGCAACTAACTTTTACTTTCCGCATCTAACATTTACTTTATCGCAACTAACTTTTACTTTCCGCATCTAACATTTACTTTATCGCAACTAACTTTTACTTTCCGCATCTAACATTTACTTTATCGCAACTAACTTTTACTTTCCGCATCTAACATTTACTTTATCGCAACTAACTTTTACTTTCCGCATCTAACATTTACTTTATCGCAACTAACTTTTACTTTCCGCATCTAACATTTACTTTATCGCAACTAACTTTTACTTTCCGCATCTAACATTTACTTTATCGCAACTAACTTTTACTTTCCGCATCTAACATTTACTTTATCGCAACTAACTTTTACTTTCCGCATCTAACATTTACTTTATCGCAACTAACTTTTACTTTCCGCATCTAACATTTACTTTATCGCAACTAACTTTTACTTTCCGCATCTAACATTTACTTTATCGCAACTAACTTTTACTTTCCGCATCTAACATTTACTTTATCGCAACTAACTTTTACTTTCCGCATCTAACATTTACTTTATCGCAACTAACTTTTACTTTCCGCATCTAACATTTACTTTATCGCAACTAACTTTTACTTTCCGCATCTAACATTTACTTTATCGCAACTAACTTTTACTTTCCGCATCTAACATTTACTTTATCGCAACTAACTTTTACTTTCCCGCAACTAACTTATTAAATCATATATTTCATTTAGGCAATAGCGTGGCTCTGCCGGTTGTTCTAAATGAAATATAATGATTTAATTTAACATTTATTTTATGCAGTTATATATTTATATAGTTATATATATAATCATAGGTACCATATATAAAATATCGGTGAATTCGGTATTTTCTATAGTGGGAACTATATTATATTAGGTGTGTGTTTAAATATTTAATTTTCTTGGAACCATTATTTATGGTGGTTTCCTTTGTTTTACTTTTAGTTAAACAATATTGCATAAACCAAGAATAAATCCTCGAGCCTTGACAAAATTTATAATTTGTAAACTTCGTTCTTGCATTTGGTAATCTATAAATTAATAAATTTAAACTTAAAATAACCTCTCTGTGGATCGATCTCGTACTTACGAAATATATTACTTGCAGACAACCTACACTTGGGTGAATTATAATTTAAGTAGTAGCAAGTTTTTGGCGCCGTTGCCGGGGAGGTATAAATTAAGTTTATATTTGTTAATTATGTTTTATTTATAAGTATTGTGTTGTTTTTTTTTTGTATGAGTATTTGGAGTCGAAAAAAAAGTGGTAGACTTATTCGAGTATCTGAAAATAATTTAAACATGGATGATAATTCAAATAATCAAGATAATGATAACAATAATAACAATAATAATAATAATAATCAAGAACATGATCAATTAAGAACACTTAGGCACCATATGAACCCTATTAGAACTAGTGCCCCATCTTGTTTAGTTTTTCCTCCTGATGCATCTAATTTCAACTTTAAACCTCAAATTATTCAACTTTTACCAAATTTTCATGGCTTAGATTCTGAAAATCCATATTTACATCTAAGAGAATTTGAGGAAGTTTGTAACACTTATAATGATCAAAATTGTAGCATGGATATAGTTCGATTAAAGCTTTTCCCTTTTTCTTTAAAAGATAAAGCTAAAACATGGCTACAAAATTTGAGATCAAGTTCAATAAGATCATGGGAAGAAATGCAACAACAATTTCTCAAAAAGATTTTTCCTTCCCATAGAACAAACTCTTTTAAAAGACAAATTACTACTTTTTCTCAAAAACAAGGAGAAACATTTTATCAATGTTGGGATAGATATAAAGAATTACTTAATACATGCCCACATCATGGTTTTGAAACATGGAGAATAGTTTCTCACTTTTATGAAGGTCTAATACCTAAAGATAGGCAAATGATAGAATTCATGTGTAATGGAACTTTTGAAGATAAAAACCCAAATGAAGCTATGGAGTATTTGGATTCATTAGCAGAAAATGCTCAAAATTGGGATAATATAGGCACAATAGAACCACCAACAACTAAAATCAATAATTCAACAAATGGGGGTGGTATCTATAATCTTAAAGATGATATAGATATTCAAGCTAAACTTGCATCTTTAGCAAGAAAAATTGAGTCATTAGAAATGAAAAAGAGTGGTCAATTAAAAAGTATTCAAGAAATTGTTTGTCATATATGTGATACACATGATCATGCTACAAAAGATTGTCCAACATTACCTTCATTTAAAGAATGTCTCCATGAACAAGCAAATTATGTTAACAATTATAAAAAACCAATACTAGATCCTTTTTCAACATCATATAATCCTGGATGGAAAAATCATCCTAATTTTAGTTGGAGGAATGATAATAATGCACAACCCTCACAACAATATTTTCAAAATAACCAAAATCATCAAGGTTATATTCCTTATGTTACACCTCCAAGAAAAAACTTTGAAGATGTAATTCATGCATTTATCCAAAAGCAAGAATCTATCAATATTCAAAACAGTCAATCTATGACTGATTTGAAAGAAACTCTTGCAAAATTTGCATCTGCACTTAATATTCATGAAAAAGGAAAATTTCCATCTCAACCTCAACCTAATCCTAAAAATCAAAATCAAGAATTAAAAAATGAAAAAATTGATCAAATAAAATCTGTTATTACCCTTAGAAGTGGTAAAATAGTTAATGATCCATATAGTAATGAAAACAAGGATCATTTAAAATCAAAGAGTAAGGATGATAATCCTGATACTTTTGAGAATGATGATACCTTAAATTCTAAAAATAATATGTTGAATGATAAATCATCTGAAATAGTAAATGAATCAAATAAACCTCCACCATTTCCTCATGCATTAACAAATCATAAAAAACAAAAAAATGATTCTGATATCTATGAAGTTTTTAAACAAGTAAAGATAAATATTCCATTATTAGATGCTATTAAACAAGTACCTTCATATGCAAAATTTTTAAAAGACTTATGTACTGTGAAGAGAAAATTGCATGTGAAGAAGAAAGCATTCTTGGCTGAACAAGTAAGTTCTATTCTTCAAAATAATTCTAGTTTAAAATATAAAGATCCTGGTTGTCCAACAATTTCATGTATTATTGGAGAAAATAAAATTAAAAAAGCTTTGTTAGATTTGGGAGCAAGTGTGAATTTACTTCCTTATTCAGTTTATGAAAAACTTAATTTAGGAGAATTAAAACCCACTTCTGTTACTCTCTTACTGGCGGATAGGTCAATCAAAATACCTAGAGGTATTGTAGAAGATGTGTTGGTTCAAGTTGATAAATTCATATATCCTGTAGATTTTATTGTTTTGGATACACAACCAATAGAAGTACATAATGAAATTCCAGTAATATTGGGACGACCATTTCTAGCAACTTCAAATGCTTTAATTAATTGTCGAAATGGAATAATGAAATTGTCTTTTGGAAATATGACTCTAGAACTTAATGTGTTCAATTTATGTAAACAACCAAGTATTAATGAAAATGAATATGATAATGAAATTGAAACAATTATGGAAGAAAATATACAAGAAGAAAACTTAAATCAACAATCTGAAGTTTTTTCAATAGAAAGTTTTGAGTCTGAAAATAATTTTAAAAAAGATGATAATACAAAACTTGAATTAAAAGTTTTACCATTCGAATTGAAATATGTATTTCTTGGTGAAAATAAAACATTTCCTGTTGTAATTTCTTCCACTCTTCTACCAAATCAAGAAGAAGATTTAATTAAATTACTTAAGAAATATAAAAATGCAATTGGATGGACTTTGAAAGATATAAAAGGTATAAATCCTTTAATTTGCACACATAAAATTCATTTGGAAGAAAATGCTAAAACATATCAACAACCACAAAGAAGGTTAAATCCACATATGAAGGAAGTTGTTAAGAATGAAGTATTAAAACTATTAGACGCTGGAATTATCTATCCAATCTCAGATAGTAAATGGGTAAGTCCAACACAAGTAGTACCTAAAAAGTCAGGCATCACTGTTATAAAAAATGAAAAGGGAGAGTTATTACAAGCTAGGATTCCATCTAGTTGGCGTATGTGTATTGATTATAGAAAATTAAATGATGCAACTAGAAAAGATCATTTCCCACTACCATTTTTAGATCAAATTCTAGAAAAAGTAGCAGGAAATTCTTATTACTGTTTTCTTGATGGGTATTCGGGGTATTATCAAATACCTATATCATTAGAAGATCAAGAAAAAACTACTTTCACTTGTCCTTTCGGAACTTTTGCATTTAAAAGAATGCCATTTGGTTTATGTAATGCTCCGGCTACTTTTCAAAGATGCATGTTAAGTATTTTCAGTGATATGATTGAAGAATTTGTAGAAGTTTTTATGGATGATATAACTGTTTTTGGAAACTCATTTGAAAATTGTCTTAAAAACCTAGAAGAAGTATTAAAACGATGTGAAGAAAAAAATCTTGTTTTAAATTGGGAAAAATGTCATTATATGGTTAAATCTGGGATTGTGTTAGGTCATGTGATATCTGAAAAAGGAATTGAAGTTGATAAAGCCAAAGTTGATGTTATTGCTAATTTAACATCACCAAAAACGGTCAAAGAAGTTCGATCATTCTTGGGTCATGCAGGTTTTTATAGAAGGTTTATAAAAAATTTCAGCATAATATCTAAACCAATTTCGAATCTTTTAACAAAAGATACACAATTTGAATGGACTCAGAAATGTGAAAATGCTTTTAAAAAAATAATTAATCTTTTAATTACATCACCTATTTTACAACCTCCAGATTGGTCTTTACCATTTGAATTAATGTGTGATGCAAGTGATTATGCTATAGGAGCTGTGTTAGGACAGAGAAAAGAAGGAAAACCGTATGCAATCTATTATGCTAGTAGAACCTTAAATAGTGCCCAAATAAATTATTCAACTACTGAAAAAGAATTACTTTCAGTAGTATTTGCATTAGATAAGTTTCGATCTTATTTAATTGGTTCTACTACTATTGTGTACACTGATCATTCTGCCGTAAAATATTTATCAAATAAACAAGATGCTAAGCCAAGATTAATACGGTGGATTTTATTGTTACAAGAATTTGATATTATAATTAAAGATAAAAAAGGAAAAGAAAATGTCGTAGCCGATCATTTATCTAGAATAATGACTGAATCATCTCATAATGAAATACCAATAAATGAAAATTTTCCAGATGATCAGTTGTTTTATGCTACTATTATGCCCTGGTTTGCTAACATTGTAAATTTTATTGTGACAAATAAAATGCCTTCTCATTGGAATTCACAGGATAAGAATAAATTCTTGATAGAAGTTAAAAAATTTTATTGGGATGATCCTTACTTGTTTAAGTATTGTCCTGACCAAATTTTTCGACGATGCATACCCGACAATATAGTAAGTAATGTTATTAAATTTTGTCATTCTGAAGCATGTGGAGGTCATTTTTCATCCATTAAAACAGCCGCAAAAATCTTACAATGTGGATTTTATTGGCCCTCTTTATTCAAAGATACGCATTTATTTTGCAAATCTTGTGAAAACTGTCAGAAGATGGGATCAATTTCAAAACGAAACATGATGCCTTTAAATCCAATCATAATTATTTAAATATTCGATAGTTGGGGGATAGATTTTATGGGTCCATTTCCATTATCTTTTGGATATACGTACATTTTAGTCGCTGTTGATTATGTTTCAAAATGGATTGAAGCAATTGCATGTAGAACTAATGATCATAAATTTGTTATAAAATTTTTAAGAGAAAATATTTTTATTCGATTTGGAATACCTAGAGCAATAATTAGTGATGGGGAAAGTCAATTTATAAATAAATCATTTTCTTTTTTGTTAAGAAAATATGGCATT
>NW_027358113.1:0-1100 GCF_012295235.1 Primulina huaijiensis | reverse complement strand
TAATACTCAGCAGAAAGGAAGTTATAACTTCTCCAAGTTCATTATTAAAAAGATCATATCCATTGAAGAATGGGGTATATCTCCATTATTTGAAAAAGAATTTTATTCTGAACCCCACAAAATGAGTTTTAAATTCAATTTTTGGGATTATGTTGAGAGTTTTAATAATACTCTATTTTATGAAATGAAAAAAGAAAACATACATGGTTTTTAAAAATATGTGAAAATGTTTTCCATTATCCGATTCCAAATTGGTTTTTATTTTGGTGAAAAATATTTGGTCCATCAGCAAAAATTTTGCCAGAGGTTTTCATAAAACCAATGAATACTTGGTTAAATGTTTCCCCAAGTATTACCAAATCTTTTTCAGAACATTGGATTGATGGCAAGACTATATGTCTATTTTTCATGGAATTTGGAATCCCATGGATCTGGAGATGGCAACCAGAATTCGGTTACACTGATGACGGCATTCCTTGTATTTGGAGAGTCAGTTCCACAAAATTCTGGGAAAAATTATTAAGAGATGATTCAGACACTGGAAAGCTTTATGGCTATGAAACTCTTCAAAAGATGGAGGAGAAGATTTCTCTATATCAAAATGAATTCAATAATAAACAAGAAAAAGAAAAAGATTCTATGAGTCCATTTATGATTCTGACTCAGAAATATTCTGAGATTTATTCTAAAGAAAAAATGATCGAAGTTTATATTGAAGAAATGAAGAAAGATCTTTATAAGAATATCGGATGCTCTGATTCTAAATCAGACAAATCAATGGCTTCAGATTCCAGTGAGAACCAATTCATTCATCTAATGCAAATGCAGGATGCACAGGATCCAGAGGAAGATATTCCTCAATTTTCTCAAATTAATGATATTTTTGAAAATCTCAAAAATTCATTAAAGGATAATATTAAAGATGATTAGGATATTCATCTTTTATTCTCCGGATAGATTATGTCCAAAAGATGATGGAATAGCACATCAAAAAGTGGGTGGCATATCACAAGACTAGTGGAATCTCACTATAGACTTTTTGACTTTTGTAAACATGTTACTGTTTGCTTTAATAAAGCATTTTACTGTTTTTAATTTTA
>NW_027358112.1:0-457 GCF_012295235.1 Primulina huaijiensis | reverse complement strand
ACCAATTTCTGCTCTCACATAGGGCATCAAACATTCTATATTATTTTCTCCGCCCTCATTGAAAGCACTCGAAACCAGCTGATGAAAATCGATGTCCATCAATGACACCTCATGTAACATTAAATGTGAGTACGTCCTTTGTAATTGGAGCAACCCTCGACAACATTCTTGAATATGCTGAAAAAGATAAAGTGGAATATGGTAATTACTATCGTAGGACGAACACAGCCCATGTATCCTCGTATTTTCCATACAAGAATTAATCTCAGCACTTACTCATTGCCACGATCTATTGGCGAACATTCTAACTTTTTTCTCAAAACTCAAAGACATCAAATCATTCATAACAAGATGATGCAGTTCCTCGTCTGTTATAGGCTCTTCCTCCACTGTGTACAATCTTAAATTATGACCCGAAGTTTTTTCAAAAGCTCGAGTCAAAGACGGATCGCTCACA
>NW_027358111.1:0-745 GCF_012295235.1 Primulina huaijiensis | reverse complement strand
TTGTTGAATTATGAATTTTCTTTGGTGTCTTATTAATTTTTTTTTTCATGTCCTCGTTATTTATTTTTGTGACTTTGGCTATTACTTATTAGTTTAAAAAATATTTTTTGCAAAAAAAAATTTCTTTAATAAAATATGGTTAAAAACTTTATTGTGATATACCATTTTTATTAAAAAAATTCTAATTTTTAAATCTCTTTAATTGTTACAGTTGGCTAGAATTTATGTGTTTAAATAAAAAAAAATTTGAACCAACATTTTTTGTGGTTTATATTTATAAATTATTTGAATAAAACACGGTAAAAGATCGTTGTGATTAGACCTTTCAATTTGGGTTGGGTTTGTCTATTTGGCCCACATCGCCAAATAATTTAAGTATGTTGGGTTGAAATTTTGTCAACATATTTAAAGGTGGGATTAAATGAGCCCGGACGAGTTTGTATTAAATATCAATATATCTACTATTATCGCTTTTCAATCATGAATTCCTCATATAAATGGAAGATTATCATCTTGATTTTAAAATTATGATGTTACTATTAATTGCTTTCTTTTATTGTTGTCTACCCACATTGCAATATATCATTTTTAATCCAATGATTTATTTTTTTATTTATCTTTTCATTATGTCAATTCAATTAATTAAAGTTTAGAAATAGTTCATTGTTGAATTGTGAATTTTTTTGATGCCTTTTTAAATTTTTTTTTCATGTCCTCGTTATTTTATTTTATTTTTTGTGATGTT
>NW_027358110.1:0-259 GCF_012295235.1 Primulina huaijiensis | reverse complement strand
ATATTAAAAGTGAATTTTTTTTATTTTACTGAAAAAATTAGCGACTGAAAACATACAAAACCGTCGCTAAAATTAGCGACGCAGTTTATAAAACACCGTCGCTAAATTTAGCGACGGTTTGATCAACCGTCGCTGTTTAGCGACCGTTTAAATTATGACCGTCGCTAATTGTAGCGACGGTTAACGATGATGTCCGTCGCGAATTAACAAACCATCGCAAATTGTAACTACCACATCACTCCAAAACTGTTGTCTTTTA
>NW_027358109.1:314-393 GCF_012295235.1 Primulina huaijiensis | reverse complement strand
CAGCAGCATATCATGGAAACCGAGTTGGACTGAATATTATCCACGTAAATCCATTTATTGAATAATTTTTTTACCTTAC
>NW_027358109.1:0-283 GCF_012295235.1 Primulina huaijiensis | reverse complement strand
AAAAAAAACTAAAAGAGAATGAATGATTACTTTCATCATCCATTTTATCAGATAATAAATGGTTTGCATGTGTCAGATCAAAACTTCATTTTATCTCAAACATAACAGGCAATATGATGATAACTAAGAAATTACGAGATACCCAATGATCAAGATGATGTCCACAAGAACAAGAACCACACAATACGAATTTCTTGTTTGCAGTCACAAAAGAGAATCACAGATCAACAGAGATATGACTTAAATCTAGATTCAAACCGAAATGTAAAGAACACGAGGTTTA
>NW_027358108.1:0-449 GCF_012295235.1 Primulina huaijiensis | reverse complement strand
AAATAGTTTCTAGCGATTTCAATGGACTCATAAAGTAAGTTGTGCTGGCCATTTTCGTAAAGAAAATACGGATACGAATTAATTTCTATAAGAGTTCATTGTGTAATCGTGCAAGCACGGAACTGACCCCGAGACGTGACATAATTGTATCAAAATGAGTTAACAATTAAAATTAATTATGTTATCTTTATCTTTCAATTTGATTAGATCTTCGTCATCTCATCCATGAGCTTGAGATAAATTAAAACTAATATAGTGTTTTAGTGATATCTTTATTGCTCTCTAATGGGATAAAAAAATGAGTAATCTGTGAGACGGGTCAACCCTATCGATATTTATAATAAAAAGTAATACTCTTAGCACAAAAAGTAATACTTTTTCATGGATGACCCAAATATGAGATCTATCTCACAAAATACGACCCGTGATACCGTCTCACACAAGTTTTT
>NW_027358107.1:0-32411 GCF_012295235.1 Primulina huaijiensis | reverse complement strand
CTCTTGTGAGATGGTCTCACGAATCTTTATCTGTGAGACGGGTCATTCCTACATATATTCACAATAAAAAGTAATACTTTTAGTATAAAAAGTAATATTTTTCATGGATGACCCAAACAAGAGATCCGTCTCACAAAGACCGTATCACACAAGTTTTTGACTTAAAGAAAATGTTTCAAATTTCTCATAAGATGGAACAAATTGTAAAATAAAATAAAATCTGCTAGTACAAATTAAAAGGCAAATAAAGGGAGAAAATGTCAGAAAAATAACACTTTAAGAGAAAAAAAGAGGCTTTAATTTCATTCATTAGCTTGATCCAACACAATTCTTGTCAAGAAATTTACAGAAGCTTTAACTAAACATAGAGAAAAAAGCCATTTTTTTTTGTCACATGAGTTCTAAAACAAAACACCCTAAAACAAGTTCAATTCCTTAAAATTCAAAATCTTCTTGAACTCGAGGGAACGGCTTCTGCATCCTCACACCACTGAAGCTACTTCTAGATGCCATTATATCGTTCAACGACAGCCTCTTCTTCAGGTCATACTCAGGCCTGTGCTTAGGGGCGCTTTGGGACCTCAGTTTCGCCGTAAACGACTGCGTATTTTCCATAAAGCTAGGGTAGTTTGAATATGGCCTAAAGAATCCATCTCCATAGATACTACTTGCTGGCTTGGCAGGAGAATTTGTATGGCCTGAGTTTGTGTATCTTGGAGTGTTTTGTGCAGTTGCATACTTGTAAAATTCGGAACCAACGCCCCAGTCCATGTCTTGATTGTGCCGACAACTTGGGATCGACAAACGGGCTGGGGTTACACGAGGCGATGATATCACTTGGTAGTAATCATCTTGATCTCCATATTCTGACATGCAAGTGTTGTTGAATCTTCTTGATCTTGATTTTGGCTTGTAGGTATCGATTTCAACTATCTTTGGGCTTTCATCGAACGACTGGTCGTAAAAGGACGATAGCCTCTTGCTCGGGAACTCACTCCTAGTACTATCAAACCTGTCCTGCAATTCAACAAAGGAAAAAGTAAATATAACGGATCAATTAAATTAGGCAATCCGTCGAAGTGTTTACGAATCATAATTCATATCCATACCATGGATTTTCTTGATCTCAATTCAGGAATGAATCTTTGATCGCTGATGGTGGAGCGACAGGCCCTCTGGTACCGGGCGCAAGCCTGAGCCCGAACGAGAGCTTGCATGCTGTGTAGAGTTGCTGCGGCCCGTTTTCTTACGAGGTAGCCTCTAACAATGGCTTGAAATTTCACTAGTCCTTTTAGAGCTCTGAGGCATTTTCTGGCCTGGAATGGAACCAATTTCAGATCAGCTGGGAAAACGTAAAGCAAATAAAAAATGGCACTAATGTTTGAAGTGCTCATCGAAGTTTAAATTTCTAGCGAGTCCGCCCAAAAATGTATCCAGTTTCAAAATAATACCACTTACCAAATAACCACGGAAAACTCTCTGGATCTTTACAGCGGCCAACCTCTCCATACCACCACCAATCAATGCTCCTCTCCCTTGGCTTGTGAGCCTCACAACCGCCACCGCCGCCTGCGCAGCTGCGACAGCCGCATCAGCAGCGGCTGCTGTGGCAGCAGCCACGGCAATTGCGTGCTTGTTCTGTTCCTTGTTTGTCTCAGCCATATAAGAACTCAGCCATGCCGAATCGGTGGCCGGATTAGTAACCGGAATCTGACTTAGTCCACCCGAAACCTTGCTGGACTTTGCAGGGAAACTCCACCTTTTCTTCTCCTTTTTCTCAACATAATTCGAGTTGTTCCCCACGTTTTCTTTGCCTTTCTTCATTCCAAGCAACCCCTTCAACCACTTTGCTGCCTTTCCCATTTCAGGACTTCAAAATCAGAAGCAGAAAATGGTGTCACAATCTAATCTTCTTACAGAAAATGTACAGCAGTTGAGTTTGCTTTACAGAAACTGATGACTGATGAGGGAAGGAAAGGGTAGGGAGGAAATCATACAAGTTAATAACACAGTGATAGATAATTAAATATTGATCTTCAAACAGAAATTTGAAAATTTTCTTGTTCTGACGTAACCAATCACGTGAGGGGGTGAATAACAAGACAAAAGGGAACACAGATTAAAAAACGAATACAAAATATAAAAATGGTTAAAAGATTCAAACTTTTAGCAACCAAACAAACATGAAATTACAGACAAAATCAGTGGAAAGTTTGAATAAAAAGCGTGCCACAGTCACATCTGCAGAGGATAAAAGCATTCAAAAAAGCAATCAAAATCTTCCATTTCCACCAATTAGAAACTCAAACATCTCACGAAAAGCATCGTCACTTCACACACACACACACACACACACACACACACACACCCAACAAATTCTCAACCAAATGCTGGATAATTTACATGGAGAATTCAAGCGAATAAGTGAGAAGTACTTGAAAAGTTTCTCAAGAACTATCCTTTTCAAAATCAAGACACCAGCCAAAATCTCAACTTCCCCGAACAAAACCCCCCAAGCACTCCTATTTCATATACTAAATAAGATATGCAGCAACGTGTACCGGAAATGGGAAATCCTACTATTAACAAGCACTCCCACCTGCTGACACTATTTCTTGAAAAAAAAATACACAATCTTTCGAAATATTTTAATAATTACTTCACGCACTTTCTTTATTTTCAACAACCCACCATGCATCTCCCATATTTATCATTGCTTCAAATTAGAGTACTATTTTATTAAGTGGAACCATTAAAAAAAATCCAAATTAATCATGCACATTTCTCATTAAAAAAGAAAAAGAAAACTTGAAAAAACAGCCAAATAGTTAAATTCTTGAATAAGTATATTTAAAGAAACAAAAAAATAAAAGAAGTCATAAAAATGCATCTTTTCCCATAAATTCACACCTTTACAAACTCTCAGTCTCCTCTCGCCAAATCGCTATCAAGATTTTACCTTTTTTCACTGAGCGCCTTAAAGAACTGATGATAGCAATGAATGAATGGAGGGTAAGGGATTCTATTTTCTGATGGGTAATGAATGCGATTTGCTGTTTACATTGTACGCTCACCTGTGGGTGTGTGTGTGAGGCCACCATAAAAGCGCTTGCCAAATGCAAGTTGTTGTATTGGATAGATTCTGCTCTGTACTCCAAACGGATTACTTTTGGAAAAATCTTGTGGGATTTGGGTTTACTTTATTTACTTTCACTTTCGGGTTAAACTGTCGAAGAATTTGCGTCATTTTTTAGGAAATGCAAGGTGGGTTTTGTTGGCAACTTCTGGGAATAGTCACATAAATTTTTTTTAAAATAATAGTAATAATAATTTTTTTAGAAATACATTTTTGTGATTTTTGTTTCGAAGAATTTGGAACACAACATACATTTAGTTTGAAAATATTTTATTTAAAAAATTAGAAATTTTATGTTTGGATGATAAAATTTTAAAATATTTTTCTTTATTTTAAAAAAAGTTCAGATTATAAGTGATTTGTTGAGTAAAATGAATGAATGGTGAGTAAGATCGAATCTACAGGGAACAAGAGTTTTAATTATTTTGAAGAAAAATGATTAAAAATGAGTTTTGTTGGATAAGAACAAAATAAAATATTAAAACTAAAATTAGAAAACAATGAAAAATAATAAATTTAAATGAGAATTAAATAACAACGATAAATGATTAACGAATTAGAAAACTCAATTTTACCGATTCTAATTCAAATAAGTTTTACTATTCAATTTTAACATTGATCATTAGCTAACAAATTATTTATTCATGTAGTTCCAAACAATTAACCTAGAATTATAGGAATAACTGATAAACAGTCACAAGGCGTGACCACGCCTTTGACTGGACTTCTTATGTTTTGATCCGTCTTTCAAAACTCCATCTTGGCAACTTCAAATGTGATAAAAAAATCACATTTTTAGCCTATATTTTCTCCAAGACCATAAAATTTCCTCATATAACAAAATAACACAAAAGTGTATCAATTAAGCATGTCGGAAACGAGAACAATAGGAAATTTGATAACAAAAATACGAACTATTACGATCTTATCAAAATCCCCAACACCTAAACCATGATTTTCCTCAAGCATAAAAGAATTCAATTCATTATCTCAACTATTTGTCATCATTCCGCTTCCTCGACTTATCCGTAAAAATTTANTTTTTTTTTTTTTTTTGTACTAGAGGCAGAGAAGAAGATTACAAGACTTAGCTTGAATAACAAAATCTCATCAATTTGAACTTTCTATTATCAAAGTGATGTTACATGTGAAAATTTTATATGATTATCCAATTCAAAGTTCAAATAGAGGAATAACCAACAAAAAGTATTTAACACAACTTGTATTGAGACTATTTTCCAAAGAAAGGCTCAGATACGAACTTGGCTCACCGGGAGTTTATGAATTAGGGTAGGCTCAAAAGAACGACACTGATGATGCGAAAGAAATGGTTTGAACCTAATGCTCTTATCATTTTTTTTATGCACATAATCCACCACAAGGTGTTAACAAAGACATGTATAATAATGAGCATGATATAATTATTGTTCATAGGCTCAAAGCTCACCAAAGAAAAATGGTATGTGTGCTAGACCCTATACACTTGTCCTTTCAACTCATTATCAAGCGTAACTCCCCATAATCCAGTAATGAGAATGCGAAATCAGTTGAACACAAAAGAAACATCAATTTTTCACAGACTCGAATCAGAAGTATTTGAGACTCAAAATAGAGAGAGAACAAATAAACAATAGATGCACCTAAACCACCACAAAAAATTGAAGACTAGAATTCTAGCTATATACCTCCTCACACACATATATTTGACTTTGTCTTTAATGACTCTAAAAAGTAAATGTTCAATTAAAATAATAAAAATGCAAGGAAATTAGATAACTCCCTAAAAATGTTGAGTATAATATGAAATTTTTTTATGTACTATTCCAGTGGTGACTTTATTATGTGAGGGTGGTGGACGATGGTGTGCAGACTGTATCACTGTGGGGTTGTAGTGTTGCGTTGGTGGGTTGTGCTGTGGATTGAACTGGTGGTCACTGTGGTCCTTGTTTAAATGTCATAATATGTTTTCTTTCAAGGTGTGTCCATGTTTTTTCTTGAAAGTATCATCTACACAGAGCATGTCAAAAATTATATATAATCCAAAAAAAGTTAAAACAAAACATAATTAAAATAAAAAGAAAACAAGAAAAAAATTTGGGTTGTCTCCCAAAAGCGCTTGATTTTTAGTCGTCATCTTGACCTTCAAAAGTACTCATCATAGAGCTGCTAACGGCCAAAGTAAGTGTCATATGACAATACGTATGAGTTTTGATTCCATGTGCCCTCAAGTCTGGCTTGATGTATACAATATAAGCTCGTCTTCTCAATAAAACGTGACTTTAAATAATATGCATGAGATGAGAATATTAGTGTAGGTTCTTGAAGAACAAAATCTTTTGAAATCGACAATGAAGAAAGACAAAGAGCCCGTAGATGTATGTATATTAATACTATCGATGAGCTCAAATCGATAGTCTCGGGAGCTTTTCCATCTCTAAACTTCATCGGTGACTCATCTTCGTGTGGTATTTCTTCCAAAAAATTCTTCATACTGAGGGTCAATAGTTTCCTCATTCAATGTCACGCGTTTGTTTGCCATACCATTTAGCCGATTATGATTAATTCAAGACTATTTCCCTAATATTTTTGATATTCGAAAGATAGGTATGTAACATTTGGGCGGCTAATTTCTCGGAGATATTGTTGGATCCTACTCTACAGCGAAAGATCACAGTACTAGTGGTAGTCAAAGTCGGCCATATCATCTAGCAAATATATCACATCGTCTTCATCTGGAATAAGTAGTGGACTACCGGTTGTCGGTGTCCCATTAAATACTCATCTTCGTGTCACTACATCTAAACCTAGAACTTAGTTAGAAAAATAGTGTTTCGTGAATGTTGTTGCTAAATTATTAAATCTCCCCCATACTGCGTAGAATGGATCGATACTTGTCGATGAAACATCTCCAAATATTTCACAACAAAAAATTCTCAAATTCTTCTTCTCTTGAGAAATCATCTGTACGAGAAGAACGATACATATAAAAGAAAATAAAAATAACAAAACTCGAAAAAATAACTAACCTTGCACCATTCCCTGGCAATGATGCCAAAATTTGAATTGTTGTCGTTGAACCAACAAACTTAAATTCCTATTCTCTAAGTAAAATGAGTATAATAGTGAGTATAGTCAAATCCGCAGGGAACGGGAGATTTATTTATTTCGAGGTAAAACAAGTAAAAAAAGGTTTTGTTGGATAAGAACAAAATAAAATATTAAAATTAAATTAGAAAGTAATAAAAAAAATAAATCTAAACTAGAATTAAATAACAGTGATGAATGATTAACGAATTAGAAAATTCAATCTTATCGAATTCTGATTTTAGGGAATTATACTATTCAATTGTAGCACTGATCATTGGTTAACAAATTATTTATTTATGTAGTTCCATACAATTAACTTTAAAATTATAAGGATAGCCGCTAAGCAATCACAAGGCGTGGCATGAGTTCTTCTGTTTTGATTCCTCTTTCGAAACTCTATTTGGTAACTTCAAATATGATTAAAAAAAATTAATCTTTTTAGCCCAAATTTTTTCCAAAACCATAAAACTCCCTTCTACAACAAAATAATACAAAAGTAATTAATCATGTTGGAAATGAGAACAATGAGAAATTTGAAAACGAAATTACAATCTTATCAATAAGCTTTTAAATTTTATAAATTTTAACTTTTCTGCTTTCGCTTATATAGTTTAATATTTATTATTTAAATTATTTCAAACATACAAAATTACAAAAAACGACAAAAGATTACAAATTCAATTTATCAAATTGAGAAAAATATTTATTTATCAAAATTTTAAAATAACCAAACAAAATTTATATTTTAAATTTCTCAAAAGTACTCACTTTTCTTGCAAAAGATTCTCTATTTAAACTTTCAAGTTCTCTTTTAAACAAATTCTTTATTTACCATAAAGTAGCTATGAGTGTTGATAGGATTAATTGGAGGATAAATATTGAGATACAATAACTCGGTTATTGTAATATTGAAAATTGATAAATTAAATCGAGTTTGGTTTTCAAACCAAGAGGAAGACGTTCAAGATAATTCTTAGTAGAAATTGATTAAATATTTTGTAAAGTATTTAAAATATATGCAAGTTGAATAAGTAAAAAAACATTTTTGTTGAAGTATTTTATCAAACACTAGGTATGCAATGGGTATTAAAAAACAAGTAAAATACTTCAACAATGCATCTTAAAAACAGTAACAAGAAAATAATTGCAATAAATAAATAGGCATGAATATATTTATGGATTTTCTGAGATTAACAACTTTTACGTCACCCCTTCTTCTCCTTGGAAAGGATCTAGTAGAGGACTTTGATTTATATAACTTCTTGTACAAACCCATTTCAACTTAATATTTATCTTTTGTCTAATCGAAACTCCTAGCACACTCTTGATTGTAGGCTGCAACCTCACGATCCGCATAATGTTTAACGTCTCTTATATCAAGACTACCAACACAATCTTTAATATCTTTGTGTAAAGACTCAATCAACTAAACTTTGAAGCTCAACTCTCATGTATATGTGTGAGTGATTGTGTGTGAGGATATAATCCATTAGAGTGTTTCTATTTCTCAAATGTATTCTCACACTTGAGCTTGCTCTCATTCTAGCTCATTTCTTCATGTTGGTTGCTCATGATTTGAATCCTCTTCAAATGCTTATATTTGATTTTCAGGATGTATTTATATGCTCCAACAATGATATATGTCAGATACAAAAATATGACCGTTTGGAAAGCTTTGTATAGTTCCTGATATTGAAACGGCCATTTCTGTCTTGCTGGCCACTTTTCTCGAGCCTAACTGATTATGACTTTTTTTTTTTTCCATTTTTGCTCGTCTGCTCAATTGAACCAGCTCAACTGAACTTTCTCAACTGAACCAAAATGATGAGGTTTGCTAAGGTTGATTTCAGTCTGTGCAATACTCGTATTTTCATCGTCGTTTATCAGCATCTTACACTACGATTCAGACTTTGACTTGTGAATATGATTTGTAGATCATCGTCTTAGCTTTGTAACACATATAGAATCGTTTAATTTGTATTACCGAGCTGATCAAGTTGACCAAAACACAACAAATGCTCATGCACAACTTATTGATGTTTTTCGTGCAATCATTTTGGCTTTGCAATAATCCGTTTGCCTAAATAACATCCGATTTAGCCTAATTGACATGAAATACGACTTGTCCCAAATTGAGTTTTCTGTCATGTTGTCTTAACGGCGGGTCATTTGCATCACTGTGCTAAGAGATATCATTGAAATACTGAAACTTGCAAGATTTTCAGTTTGACTAAATTCGAGTTTCAACTTTCAGCTTTAGTTAGCAACTTCACTCTTAAGTAAATATGTTAGCAAGACAATAACAAGTTTTATTATCATCAAAATCAAGATGACTTTTGTTTCTTAACCCAATGAGTGTTCACTCATACCAACTTAGGAAAAATTATAGTTTTAATCATGTAAGCTATCATATTTTGAGTTTTAGTCCTGTAATTTTTTTAGAGTTTGGTTTTCATTCAATAATTTGGATTTTTTTATCATTTTTTCACCGAAAGCACTAAATGCACCGAATATTTCTTATTTGATATTGATACTCTCCTACGTGGTTCGTGTGACGAGAATAAAATTTATATTATACAAATTAAAATATGCATACAAAATAAAGAAAAACAACAAACATGTTTCATCTCATTTTGAAGTATTAGGTTGTTTTGCTTTATTTTTCTCTTTTTTTTATATGATGAATATTAATTTGAGTAATGTGATCTTAATTCTTGTCACATGTACCACGTCATATTCAATGGATTTAATAGTTTTGAGCAAAAAAAAGTGCAAAACGGAAAAAATTCAAAATATTATATGAAAACCAAACTTTAATAAATTACAAGACTAAACTCAAAACATACCAATTTACTTGATTAAATTTGTAATTTTCTCTCCCGATTTACGTAAGAAATATTTTGATATTTGTCATTAGAGATTGCTTAGTATTATTATTATTTTTTTTATCTTGAATATTTAAAATTTATATTGCGAATTCGATCCCTTGAAATTTAGGTTTTTCAAATTTTGTTTCTTCGAAAACAAAACCAAACACACATAATTTTTTTTGCTATTTTTTCCCAAAAATTATCAACTATATATGAATATTTATAATAAACTAAAATTTTTCTTATAAAAAGAATTGGTGGGGTCACTCCACCTCAACCCTTCTTGAGCCGCAACTCAAATGATTAAGCTCATTTTGACATGTTTTCAAACGGGCCGTCAAAATCGTAATCTAGCTCGTCTTGTTTTAGTTGGGGGACGAGTTCGTCGAACTTACCAAATCCAAATCGACAACTATAATCTACAAGGTAGGCTTGGCCAAGGGTTAGTCTGACCCGACCTGAATCAGAACACGGGCCGGTTAACCAGGTCAACGGGTTTGAGATGAACCGTGACCAGAACTGCCCTAAAGAGGTCTGGTTACGGTTTACGGGTAGAAAACTCATCGACTCGCCGAGTTGGACCGGTTCAACCCTCCGATCGTTTATTTTTAATTTTTTTTTATTTTAAATCAATTCTCGATTATTGGTTTTTTGTCAATTGTTGATTTATTTTCATAATTACTTCAATTTTATATTTATACAAATGGCCGAAACCAGACCAAGTCGTAAGGATGGCAAAGAAAAAGGAAATGACATCATTTCACCCGAGTTCAAGCATCATATTTTCTTTTATTCAATGTCGACGACTATGTTATTCATTTTTCCGATGAGGAACATCAAGAACGAGAACAATAGGCTCAACAAACATATCATCATCAAAGTCAAGAAAGTAAAAGCAATCTGACGACTCCTAAAATTAAAACTCGAGTTGTGCCTCGCTCGATATCCGATATCTTCACCAAACATTGTGAAAATATGACGTTTATCTCCGGTGATTTGCAAGTCAAATGCAATATTATTCAAAAGTTGCAAATTTCAACAAAGAGGTGGTTATAAAACTTTAATACGGCACATCGAGAATAATCATATGATGAAAATTGCTATTGATCGTTATCAAACTCAAATTTAGACATTATCTTCTCAATCGGGTAATGATTCTTAACTTTTAAAATTTTTCGAAGCTAAATTTAGAGAATGAACGGCTAGATTTTTCACGGTTGAACAACTTTATTTTAGTTTTAGTTACAAATTATCATTTGAAAATTGGGTTTCTACCGGTGCAAATTCTTATATTAGACGTATCCCACGAAATACACTGAAACACACACTTAATATAAGAATTTGCACGGGTAGAAACCCAATTTTCAAAAGATAATTTATTTAGACATATCCCACAAAACACACTCAAACACACACTTAAAAATAATGGTTGAAAAAAAATTAATTAAAGAATTTTATAGTTTAAATAATAAAATTTCTCTGTGTTCAGATATTTGGAATGATCATTGGCAAAGTTGTTCATATATGAGTTGTACATATAATTTGATTGACAGTTCTTAGAACATTAAAAAATATTACTTGCATATAGATGTTTTAATTAACCACACACAACACAAAATATTTCTCAATTTATATTTGTTATTTTAGATTAATATGGTCTACTTTCTCAAGTTTTTCAATTTATTTTGATAATGCTAGTGCAATTAATTCTAATATTAGTGAGCTTATTCAAAAATGTAAATCAGTACTAGGTGGTAAAATTTTCATATTAGGTGCACATATAAAATTTTAAATTTGTGTTTTCAATATGAATTAAGAAAAAATTAGAAACACATATTTAACCAATTAGGATCACAATTCATTATTTATGGACACATTCTCAATTTATGAAATAATGGAGAAACTTTTGCAAAATAAATGGTATGAGGCCTAAACGGTTTGCACAAGACATTCCAACTCGTTGGAATTTAACATATAAATTGTTATTATCGTCTTTCGAATATAAAAATTTATTATGCATATTTTTTTATCAACATATTTAAGCTCTTTGTTTTTAAATCAATGAAACATATGCACAAATATTTGTGAAATTTTAAAAAAATTTAATGATGTTAGTGACCAATTATCCAGTGTTTATTATCTTACTTCTAATTTAGTTTTAACACATTGTTGCAACATTGCATGTATTTTTAGTGAACATATTAAACATAGTGACGATACTCAAGAAATGTTGACGTTATATTATGATTCTTTAGACCCTGTGTTGAGGATCGATATAGAGTTTAGAGGGGGTGAATAAATTCTTTCTTTTGTTGGGTGTTTTGCAAAGGATGATAGAATCATGTTAGAGATTATAACTTATCTTGTTCAAAAGTAAGTCCACCAGATCACAAAAGTAAGTGCGAAAACGATCCGATGGAGTACAGTGAAATGCAATAGAACAGTAGGCAGTAGATCAATGGTTGTTTCTGGAATTTCGAAGATAAAATCTTCTATGTCTTCCCTTCTTCTGTTTCCAGAAAGTATCACTAAAAGACTTTGGGTTTTAAAGTACAACACTTGTACACGCCCACTTCAGTAGAGCTTATCCTTAACCTACTGAAACTCTTAGTTACACAACACAGTAAAAACAAATATAGTAGAATACTGGAAAATACTCTTTTCCAGTTTACAAACTCTTCTCAAAGATATAGTAACGTGAATAGCTTGTAGATTAAGAAACAGTCAGCACAATATAATCTCAAAAGATTATATATCTACTATGAAGCATGTGCTGTTTTTCTGTATATTGAGCTTGAAGATGATAAGTAATTCTGAGTGCTCAAATCGACATTTGTATAATAGAGAATATGTTCGTTGTTGAGTTCAGGTAGGGTAACCTATAAACGTCGTTGATCTTGTGTATTTAGAGAAGTCTTGATTCCAACGTCTATAAACAAAACCGCTTCTTTGACTTCTGATAGAATCAGCTTTATTACCCAAAAAGGTTCCTGCATAAAGCTTCAGAATAATCAGTCTTGTTTCATACCAAAATTGGTAAAACATATTAAATGACTTTGCTCAGCATTAATGATGCATTTAATACTCGTACTCGGTAAAGTAACGGTAACATTTAATATGTGTTCGATAAGTTCTGATTATAGTAAAGTTCAAGTTCTGCTTCTGTTTATCTAAGCTGATAAGTACTCGAAGAGTACTGCTTTGTTAATGCGATACTAAAACTTCTGCTTATGTACTGTCTTCTGGTTTTACTAACACGATCTACTGGTTTTGACTCTCATCACCACAATCAAATTAAGTCTAACACTCTAATATGAAAATGATTCCATTTATCTCATTTTTTTAATATTAAGACTCATTTATATGATATTTGTAATAAATATAACACCAAATATGATGGAGAAATTATTCCACATGAAAGAACATAGAAAGAATCAGACCGATTCCCGAAATGTCTTTCTGGACTTTTAAATTTAATAAAGCACAACTTTTATTAAGAGAATGGACAAAATGTCCACGAAGATCCTCAAGTTTTAGTCAGAAACTTGATAATTATTTTACAATTACTTTTGGTTTTAGTGATGCAGACGAGGAAACTTTCGACATATTGCTATGTTGGTCGTAAAAAACAAAAGTATATCAATTGTGTCTATAATGACAAAAGAAATTCTAGCTTATTCTTTTTTTATCAATTGCAGTGGAATAAGCTTTTAATGTTGGGGAAATACATTGGATGATAGACGTTCTAGCTTAAGGTCGGAAAATTCGGAAGCCCATATTTGCTCGATATTTGGTCAAAAGCCTCAAGTCGTATATAACATATTAAAAGTGATGAAAAAGACCAATAAGACACTGAAAGAACATATAGAAAAACGACGAGAGGAAATGCGAGTGATTGTGCAACGTCATTCCTAAATGTACGTATGTAAAGTTAAGTGAACTTCGTGAACGATATCAAAAGATGATACATTGACATCTTATATAGTTATATATAGTTATAACTATATAAGTGCGATTTTTTGAAATTTAAATATATATAACTATATAAGTGCGAGTTTTTTTAAATTTAAATTATTATTTAAATAATAATTTTTTTTTAAAAAAAAATCGAACCGGAACCAGCGGTTAATCGGACTCGAACCCTTGACAGTTCCGCGACCCAAGACGTAATCGGCCACTAACGAGCTGGTTAAAGGTCAGTATTTTCCCAACCTGGACCTGGATTGAACTCGGCCCGTGACCTGGTCTACTACAGGACCACGCCATAACCCCGCCACTATAGACAATTGTGCCTCATTAACCCCTGGTTCAATCTATGAGGCCAAACCAGATTGCAAAATTGAGTTCACTTCCTGCCTAAAATTATCAGGCCAATAAAAAATTACTAAAATAAAATTAATTAAGGTGCAATTAAATTTGATAATATTTTTAAATCTAATCAAAGTAAAGTAATAAAAAACAGTTACATTTTCATATATTTAAAATATTATACTAATAAAAATAATTAAGGTGAATCCTCGAAAAAATAATTTCGAAAATATTAAAAATTACAATTTATAGAAGTAATATTAAGAAAATGGTATATTTTGAATGTTTTAGAATTTTTTGGATTACTTATATTTTTTAGTAAATCAAATTTGTCCAATTCTAAAAATATAAAAACTTCTCAAGAAAATAATTATGAAAACATTAAAATTTATAATTTGTATAAGTAATAGTGTAATATTAATTAGGCAAAAACTTGTGTGAAACGGTCTCATGGGTCATATTTTTTTAGACGGATCTCTTAATTGGGTCATCCATGAAAAATATTATTTTTTATGCTAAGAATATCTCTTATTTGAGTCATCCATGAAAAAATATTACTTTTTATGCTAAGAGTATTACTTTTTATTGTGAATATCGGTAGGGTTGACATGTCTCACGGATAAAGATTCGTGAGACCGTCTCACGAGAGACCTATTCTATTAATTAAATGGTAAATTTTGGAATGTTGTAGAGATTGTTGGATTATAAAACTTATTTTATTAATTTTTTAATGGATGAGGTAATATATAAGATAGGTAAAAATGATAAGGGGTAGTTGTTATTTTCACACGTATTTGAGTTTTTTTTTTAATTGTAATAAACCTAAAATAGAGGTCAACATAATGAACCCGAATTTTAATTTGAACTATTTTGTGTAGCTTTTTTTGTACTATTTTATTTAATTTTTTGCACGAATTTACTAGTTAAAAATTAGATATGTGAAAAAAAAAAGTCTGGTGGATATTATGAGTCTAACGGGTCTAACCCGTTAACTTGGGTATCAGTTCATGTGGGTACGAATTTAATTTAAATTTATTGTGATAAATTACCGTAAAGTTCAATTTGTAGCATCACAATATCAACATGGCAATAACGTAATGCATTGTTATATGAACAATTATATTGGAATAACAATTATATTGGAAAAAGATTGAAATTTCTAAAAATTGTAAGATACGTTACTAAAATTGAAATTTATCAATATAAACTATCAAAATAACAAATGATAAATTTGTTGAACTAATGTTGTAAAAATGTATGATTTGTTTTAAATAATTTATATAATATTTTATTAAGAAAATAGAAAATAAAGATATACAAAATGGGTAAGTATCACAATTTTTTATTTTTTGAAATAGGTCCAACTACATAAATTCAAGAAAAGAGACCAAATAATCAACAAGTGAAGTATAAAAGTTTAACAAACAAGTTGGTCCAAGATAAAGTGATAAATATATTCGACAAACATTACCATTTAATGCATACAAAATTTTTACAAATTTAATTAATGAGCCATGTAGTTGTATTGTTTGGGCTCTACACAATTGGATTAAATCCCCAATGAACACAATCATTATATTTAATCATGTTCACAAATGGTTCAATGCCCAATTTTTTTTAATGTCCAATGCTCATACTATTTAGGTGTGAGGCTCAACAACACGAGACCAATGATTTTTTTTTTGCCCCTATGAAGGCCGGCCCTGAGGCGATGGCCTATCTGGCCTCGCAGGAGGTCCGACCCTGAATGGGGCCTAAAGAACTCGACTTATACCCATATCATTGTCATTATAATAACCAGGGCAACAATAAACTTTGATTTCCACATTAGTTTCCAATTCCAAATGCTTGATTTTGTTACTGTAATATTGGAAAGATTATTGGTAATAATTGTAAATTTTATTATGATAAAATTTAATTAAGATTATAAAATACGTATTAAATGAACTACTGTAATGTCTTTTAAAATAAATTCGATCAATATATATATATGAATTTGTCACTATTCCAATATTTTATGTATGATATTTTTAATAATTAAATTCTGTCAAAATTTGATAAAGATTTTAATTTTATGTTAGTATTTTCTCAAAATTTAAACAGGCTTTTTATATATCTGAATAAAAAATATACAAAAAAGCCCAATTAAAAACGAGCCTCCACTTGGGCCCAAACAGCCCACTCGTCAAACTCCGGCACCTCTCAGCCGGTAGGCGCTATGTAGTTCACTTCAGCCCCCATTCCTAAGTTGTTCATGTTAGCTACGGGAATTTGGACTCAATTTTCATCAATTTTGAATTCTTCTCCTCTTGATTTCAAAGAATTGGCTGAATTTTTCTGATATTAGTTGGTTCTTCTCCTTATGCAATAATCTTGATTTAATGGCATGTAATTACATTCTCAATTCTTCATTCTTACCATCGTTTCCCCGCTACCCTCACCCAAAATTCAAGAAACCCAAAACCCTCATCCTAATTTCATGTTGTCTTGCAAAATACCCGGAAAAAGATAATGAATTTGGACAAGAGGTGGAGGTATCAAAATTCAGGAGAAACTCATTGAATTTTCTTCAACTTGCAGTGACATTAACTGTAATCTCGGGTTCTTTGCCGCTACCCTCCTCAGCAGCAGCCAAAGTCTCGGAAAAGAAGCGTTTGGGAAAGAAGCATGAAGCTTTAAGGCCCGAGGAGTTGAAAAAATGGACACAAGGGCTACCTGTGGTGTCCCACAGGCTTCCTTATACTGAAATATTGGATTTGAAAAGGGAAAATAAGCTTAAGCATGTTATTAAGCCACCTAATGTGGGATTAAAGCAGAGGCCCGAGGTCGTTTTGGCGGTGTTAGAGGATAATAAGGTTCTTAGGATAGTGTTACCTTCAGCTGAAAGTGATTCTAAGTTTTGGGAAGAATGGGATAAGTTGAAGATTGATGGTCTTTGTATGAATGCTTATAGCCCCCCCGTGAAAACGCCTGAGTTTCCAAAGCCTTATCTTGGGGTTTTGTCGGAAATTCCTAAATGGATGTTCTCGTTCTTTAAGCAGAAGCCTCAATCTAAGAAGGCATTAGAGTTGAAGAGGATGAGAGAGGAGATTAAGCAGAGGAGGAATGAGGAGTTGAAGAGGATGAGGGAGGACAGGGAGATGATGGAAAAAGCGATGAAGATGCAGAAGAAAATGGAGGAGAAGGAAAAGAGGAGGGAAATGAAAAAGATAAAGTATGAAGAGTCTTTGCGCCAAGCTCGTGAGAGCTCACGGGACAATGCGATTATGTGGAATAGATTAGCTAGTGATTCAAATGTTTCTACGGGTCTTGGGGTGGTTTTCTTTTATATATTTTACCGCACGGTGGTTCTTAATTATAGGAAGCAGAAGAAGGATTATGAAGATAGGTTGAAGATAGAAAAGGCTGAGGCCGAGGAGAAAAAGAAGATGAGGGAGCTGGAGAGGGAAGTTGCTGGTATTGAAGAAGGAGATGATGAGGAAGGTGGAGAAAAGGGGGAAGATAATCCCTATATGAAAATGGCAAAACAATTTATGAAGTCTGGTGCACGTGTTCGACGAGCACAAAATAGGAGACTTCCACAGTATTTGGAAAGAGGGGTGGATGTGAAGTTTACGGATGTTGCTGGGCTTGGGAAAATCCGACTTGAGCTTGAGGAGATCGTGAAGTTCTTTACCCATGGGGAAATGTATCGTAGGCGTGGGGTCAAAATACCTGGTTAGATTATTGCAAATAAAGAACTACATTGTTTCCTTTTTATCTTGTTATTGTTGGGTATTTCTTATGCAATACAAGGTTCATAACCACAAGGATTTTTTCTACTATGGCTTTATTTTACTTTTGTATGTCATATCTAAAAAACTTTATGTTCATTATATGACTCTTACTCTCTAAGTTTTGTAGTTTAAGGACATAATCAGATATTTGAGTTTAATGCTTATGCAAGCTTTGTGGTTAAGGTGTGTCTGATCTCTGAGCTACAAACTGTTTGGCCTTCAGAATGTTGATTAAGACTTATTGTTGTTTTTATTAATCATATAATTATCTGGTACTTATCATTTGGGCTACAAGAAACATATTTTGTTTTATTCATCTTGGTTGAGGAACATAGCAAGTAACATAACCAATAAAAAAGACCAGATTTTCCGCATTAACACATGCTTCCTTATTGCTACTCCATCATAAAATTTGCTATTTTTTCTTTTCATGTCCCCTCCCCTGTTCTGTAATACTTTTAGCATGATCTGATGTTGGGTTGGGATTATGCTGAAAAATATTTCAGGTGGTATACTACTTTGTGGACCTCCTGGAGTAGGGAAGACGTTATTAGCAAAAGCTGTGGCTGGTGAGGCTGGTGTAAACTTCTTTTCCATATCTGCTTCCCAGTTTGTTGAAATATACGTGGGAGTTGGTGCATCTCGTGTTCGTGCTCTCTACCAAGAAGCAAAGGAAAATGTTAGTTTTTCTATTCCTTTGGTTATTTTGTGCAGTTTCAAAACTTTCATGCATAATGGTGCTCTAATACTTTTCTTGATGGACCTTTTCCATCAAAACGAATTTTTATTGTGGCTTTTACTTTTTCAGAGATGTTCTTAAGCTAAAATTAAGTAACATATTGAAAAGCTCAATATACGAGAGTGTTTCTGTGTGACTTTTCATAGGCTCCATCTGTTGTTTTCATCGATGAGCTTGATGCTGTTGGAAGGGAACGTGGTCTGATTAAGGGATCTGGTGGACAAGAACGAGATGCTACTCTAAATCAGGTATTGTGGCCTCACTGAATTTCCTCAAGTTTTAGATGAATAAGTATATGGATGCACATTCACTCGTGATTCCAAAACCATTACTCAGCTGCTTGTGTGCCTGGATGGGTTTGAAGGTAGAGGTGAAGTCATCACTATTGCTTCCACAAACAGGCCTGACATTTTGGATCCAGCACTCGTGAGACCAGGGAGGTTTGATCGGAAAATTTATATCCCTAAGCCTGGACTTATCGGTCGCATTGAGATACTTAAGGTGTGCTTTTTTCATATGTGTATTTGTTGTTTATAGTTTGCGTGTTGATGTTTTCATGTGCGATTGATAATATGATAATCTATTGTTTGCCCGTTTTCTTGAGTACTAAGTTCTGACTATTTTTCCATACAAGTTTATGTTTTCTTTTCTAAAGCACCACTTTGTTTTGATGCTATTATGAGGAAATAGGTTCATGCTCGGAAAAAGCCAATTGCACCGGATTTGGACTATATGGCAGTTGCTAGTATGACGGATGGAATGGTTGGTGCTGAACTGGCTAACATCATTGAGATTGCAGCTATAAATATGATGCGTGATTCAAGAACTGAGGTATTCACTCTTGAAATGACGAAAAATTTGAAACTTTATCCTCTATCTTCAATTTGGTCGACAGTCAATAGACAAATTTCGTTGGCACGCTTGTATTTGTTTTTCTTATTTCTGCCATAGCCTAAAACATCCACTTCTGACATATATGCATGCCCTGTGAAATTTGAGTAAAGTTTGTTAGCATATTCACTTTAGCGTGGAATGTTTTGCACAGTAATTTTTTATTCGCTGAGTTTTGCAAATGACTTGGTAGCTGTGAATATTCAAGTTTCTGTTTTACGTAGATTACAACCGATGACTTGTTACAAGCTGCACAAATCGAAGAACGAGGCACTCTAGATAGAAAAGATAGGAGCCCTGAGACGTGGAAGCAAGTAGCTATAAATGAAGCAGCCATGGCAGTGGTCGCTGTGAATTTTCCTGATCTCAAGAATATCGAGTTTGTATGTTCTTCACTTTCCAAGTTCATTTACTTCTTATGTGAGGTCATCTAATTTACTTTGACATAATACCTTTTTTTTCCGAGACAGCTAATTTTTATGATTCTTGCTTATTCTATTTTCTCAGTATTATTTACAAACTATTTTATATTTTGATGCAAATTATATTTTTTCCTATTTTAGTATTTCAGACTTAGCTTTTACAGAAAATAATCTTCGACAGAAAATGTTGTGTTTGTTGCTTCTTGATGCATGTCTTGAATCGTCTGCTGTGTTTTTTCAGGTAACTATTTCTCCTAGAGCTGGAAGGGAATTGGGTTATGTACGATTCAAAATGGACCACGTTAAATTTAAGGAAGGAATGCTTAGGTTTGACGACTCCATTTGATTGCAATGATGTTTCATGTTTTTCATACCCATTTCTTGAAAGTTATATCAGATTTCCTTACTCTGAGATAAAATTTTTGGCTGTGCGGATGAAAATCTCACTTGGGGATAATGTTTTGCCCATTTTGTTTCGCAGTCGGCAATCTCTCTTGGATCACATCACTGTCCAGCTGGCACCTCGTGCAGCTGATGAACTGTGGTACGGGGAGGCTCAGGTAACAAGACGATTTTCGAATTTAATTTTCTTAAAATTTTTCTCAAACTATTTCTTTTTTTTTTTCTCGGATATATAAAATATCATCTGCTTTAAATTTTGCAGATGAGTACCATTTGGGCAGAGACAGCAGATAATGCTAGATCAGCTGCACGGAGTCTAGTTCTTGGCGGGCTTTCGGACAAGCAATATGGCTTGAACAGCTTCTGGGTTGAAGATAGAATAGACGTAATTCTTGTTTTACTTTCTTGTACTCGTGCAAAATCTTTTCCCGTTTCAAATTTCATTCAATTTTACCAAAATCCAGCATATCCAAACCGAAATCTTGAAAAGACTGTAATCTTTCTTACCATCATTCTTCGGTTACCCTCAGGATATTGATTCAGAGGCATTGCGGATTCTTGATACTTGTTATGAACGTGCAAAAAAGGTAAAATCTGAAGACAGTAGGCAATGAATTTCTTGACAAGGTTTTAAGATTTTTCACTCCTTGTCTGTATGCAGATTCTTCAGCAAAACCGTGAACTTATGGACGCTGTTGTTGATGCTCTTGTCGAAAAGAAGAGTTTAACAAAGCAAGAATTTTTTAACCTAGTCGAGTTGCACGGATCTCTTCAACCAATGCCACAAAACATCCTTGATCTCAGGGCCGAAAAACGAAAACAACTTGAGAAAATCATTGCTGACATGATGGAAGAAGCTCTCCCTGGAAGCTGATGATCATGATCGTGGCCTTGGTATATCAAGTTTCAATTCATTAATCTCTGCCTTGAAATTGTTTCGCGAAGTGTCACGAAACAACTGATCTTCTAACGAAACAAAAGATATCGTGGATTTATGGATCTTCGACAGAGGGACGCCTACCCTTAACCCCGTGTTCGGCATGATGTGAGATGTGTGTTAGAGTAGATGTTCTGTAAACCAATGGTTGGTTAAGGAATTTATTGACTCGGTTGTAATAAATAATCTTTATTTTAATATAATTTATATTCATGATTTCGTTTTACTGTATATCCATTCTAAAAACATATATAAAGACATTTATTATACTTTAATACAAATAAATCGTACTTCGATCTTGAAACTCATTTGTAAACATTGTATATTTTAAATTCGTTCATAGTCAATTCAGCCGCCTGAAAACAAGGATAAAGANGAGGTCTCGTTTTCATTGTACTATGTTTGAAATTAAAATCTTATTTAATAATCAGTAACTTATTATCGAATTAATTTATCCCTTTATTTTTCTTTAATTATGAATTCTAATATAATTTGCATTTTTTTATTATCATCTCCTTTTCCTCGTGTTTTATGAGATTCAAATCAACTGTAAATAAATAATTAAGAAATCCTCCTAGTAGGGGAGTAAATAGACTTGACAACAAAAAGAAAAAAATATTAAATATGGTGACTTGCAAGTTGCATCTCAAAATGCTTCCCATTAATATAATATATAATTTACTTTTTAAAATTAAGGATCTTAATGATAGCTACATTTATATTAAGAGTATGGCTTCTGATATCGTCTCACGGAAGATATGGTTAATTCGGTCTATAATTGGAGTAAAAATAATATTTTTGGCATAAAAAAATATTTTTCATGAATCGAGACGAATAGACGATCTGTCTAACAAAAATTACCCGTAAAACGGTGTGATAAGAGTTTTTGTATATATTTAATTATTTGGGTTACGTATTTAAAAATTGTAATCACTACATCTTACCAAATTATTATTTTTTAAAGGTGCATGATACATACCTTCAAATCATGGTCAATTTTAATTTATTGTTAATGTATTATGCATTGCATGTAGAGGTGGTCGGTACGGTATATCATACCGAAATTTCGGATACCGTATACCGTATCGAAAATATCGGTATGAGAAAAATGATACCGTTATCTTACCGACTTTTCGGTATACCGAAAGTCGGCATACCGAAAAGTCGGTATGGTATCGGTAAAATACTGTCATACCGAAAATATATATATATAAATTCATTCTCTTGTAATTTCAAGGTCAATGATTACCAATACTTAACAAATCCCTCAAGACAGTCAAAGAGACCAGGAAAGATATATACAAAACAAATCCATAAAGACAATAAATACCAACCGCAACATGTGTCTAGAGATCCAAGACAATCAATAAACACCAATAAACTTCAACTACATTATGTGCGACTTCTTCATCCGCTATTTTTACAACAATGTCTGAGGTCCTGTGATTTCTGAAGCCTGTCAGCTTTTCAACAAGTCGATGATCAGCATCCAGTCCTCTAGTTAGCTGTAAAGTTATGCTATAAAGATAAGATTTCTCAACAGTTTAAATTCTCAACTATGAGTGGAGTTGCTTTACTGAACTTTGATTTGGACTATTCCAAAATGATGAGTCCAAACAGAAGTTAAATTCTTTATTTTGATACAATATCGTTTTATATATAAAAAATATTTTTAAATTTATATATATTATTTCGGTATTTCGGTATATATCGAAAATTTCAAATTCCATACCGTTACCATACCGAAAATTTCGGTATACAATTTCGATAAATTCGATATTTTTGGATACGATAACCTCGGTATACCAAAAATTCGATATTTTTTTCCACCTCTAGGATGGGCCATCAGAACCCAAATTTCGATTAGAAGCAAGATTTAAGGCAAATGTAGTAGTCAAATCAAATAATTAAAATACACATAAATTGTTTTTTTAAAGCAAAAATATACGAATTAAATTTGTATGTTTTTTCTTTGCACGTAGACATTATTTCCATATTCCCTAATTTCACGATTAAAATGTTCATACCTTAACAAATTTTTTTTTTAGAAATTAAAGTTTTTTTAGAAACATTATTAAGTTTCAAAAGTACCAACATTGATTGTCCATGTCTTTATATCTTCTTTTTTTTAATTATTATTATTAATATCGCAATCCATTTGTCAATTATTTGTACCATGTAACGGGCCCATTATTTTATTAAAATAATAAATGCTGACAAGAAACCAAAAAAAAAAAAGATATGTTAAATAATAATTCAAAAATTAATACTATTATCATGATGATAACAAAAAATAGGGGTACTTTTTTTAATTTGGTTCAAATCTTTTTTTTAAAAAAATACATCGGAGGATGTCATTTTCTTAAAAAAAAAAATTTGACCGAAATTATTTAACTAATTTTCTCCTATTTTGACGATCATATCAATCCTAAACATGATATCTATAATTTATTTTATGTAGGTTCAAAATCTTTAAATTTTAAACAAAAAATAAGCTTTTTTTTCAATATTTATAATTGTTTTTCTCGATAACAATTATAAATGCATAATCTTATAATTGATATCAGAAATTAAAAAAACACGATTTCAATTCTCATAGACGGTAAATAGATACAATTGTTGGTATGATACTTGAGAAAACAAGCGAAAATATATACATTAATTGATATGTTGTATATGTCAAAATCATGTTTGAGTAATACTAATAATAAGTTTTGACGAACGTTCAATTTTTAACTTGACCATAGACAAGGTTCATAACGAAATGTTATATATATTTTATTTCGAAATTTTATTCAATATTCATCGAAATGTAAAAAAAATAATAATAATAAGAAAACGACTACGTACTGACATTATTCATTTCCCTTGGACCTAAATTTGATAGGTCAAACATTTGATTGCTAAAGGTTAACTACCTTTCACGTGCGAGGAATAAAATTAAAAGTAAAGACAATTTGATTTTACTTTATTGACACAGGAAAACATGATCTCAACATGCAAAATCCACACAAAAGATAACCGTGCATCTTCCTGGCTCGAACGAAAATTTCAGAATCCATTGTTTGTTTATATATATAATTTTGATGTGTTAATGTTTATTTATCGTAATTATGTTGGATTAAGTGTACATCAATAATAGTAGTATTGAGATGAGTAACTTTAGATAAATTCTTGTGTTTCAAGCTGTTGATGTTGTGTTGTTTGATCTGGTTGGCTAAGTGGATCATAAAAAAGTGATATCAGATCTTTAACGGATTAAATTATCTCTGCTGAGGACAGAGATTAGCAACTCCCTGATAAATTTCTTGTGTGTCAAGCTGCTGGTGTTGCACTGCTTGATCTGGTTGGCTAAATTAGTCGTAAAAAAGTGACACTAGATCTTAACGGGTAAAACCTTCTCTACTTGTGACATGACCGACAAGTAGAAAAAAGGTAAAACTGATATTTAAGGAAAATAAGACCCCACCAGAAGATTCGTACCTCCTCGGACTCATATAGCTAATAGTCTGACCCCATTAGCAAATAAGTAGGTGCATTCTGCGATATCACAAGTATAAGGAAATAAATATGCGCCTTGTCTGACAGCTATAGTTTTTGGTCTAGTGATAAACACTTGATCCTATCAGTCCACTTCCATGGCCATCAATGAGATGACACTTATTTATTGGATGCGATAAAACATATCTAAATTGTATATCTAATATATAAGTATCAGCTCATGTGTAAGTACAAAGATAGAGAAGATGAGTGGACAATATATCAAAACAATATATATAAATAAAGTCATTTTCATAAAAGTTGTTTTGTCCTTAATTTATTAATATTGCAAATAGTGTGATTAATTTAAACAAGTAATTGCTAATTAAACTATGATTAAGTTGTTGTCAAATCACAATTATTCTTTAAATAGTTGGAATGGAACATCAAATTATGATTGATTTATGATTGCAGAAGAAAATAGTTAAATATTAGTCAAAACACTGTTATCACGTCCAATGCAAGACGTTTGTGGAATTTTCAGTTTATACGATTTTTTTAATCACTTTGTGCAGTGGTTTTAATTGTAAATTAAATCTAATTATTCTTATTTTTAAATCATTTGAAGATCAATTTTGACAATTATCTCATAAACTTTCATTTGAATCCTAATACGAACTACCAAAACTAATCTTAATCTCAACTTTTTTCTTCAAAAAAAAAAAATGCATGAAGAATATAATTGCATGATTCTACTAGAAAGTTTTAAAATTTAATAAGAAGTAAAAAGTAGCATATATTATCTACTATTCGTAACCTCGTTATCTGACATCAATGTCTCAAATTCAGTGTAAAATCTTCCGTCCGATAACTAAATTATAACCAATTTCTCCCCAACTAAAATAGACTAATAATATATGTTTTTTTTATATGTATTAGTGGGGTTTTTTTGTAAAAATAATTTAATTTTAAAAAAAATTTTCAAAAATAATGTAAAAAAAAAACATTTCCAAAACTACTGCAATCCGCGCTTCGTAAGCACGGACGCTGGTCCACATAGACGACGAAATATTGTAGCGACGCAATATATATAAAAACCGTGGCTAATTAGCGACGGTTTATAAAACCGTCGCTAACATGGAATACGCGACGGTTTAAAAACCGTCACTAATTTTAGCGACGGTTTATTGAAATCAGCGACGGTTAATAAGCCGTCGCTAATTAACGACGGTTTTGAACCGTCGCTAAATGCCAAAATACCTGCACATGTACGTCGCGGATAATCTTGAACTTTCAACGTCTTGCAATTTTGCAGCGTGCAATATACGCCGTGGAAAAAGAATTTGCGCGCTGCGAAAAGCCATTTTTGTTGTAGTGAAGATAAAAAAAAAAAACAGACAATAAGCTCATCAAAAAATAAGTTTTTTCAGGAACCTCTACTATTCAACCTAGTTTTTTCAGTGATTTAGGGGTGGCTGACTTTGGTTTGTTTGGTCAGCAGGATTTTAAGACTCCGTCTTGGTCGAACATACACAGTTTTACAAATTTGCTTAATGTTGGTCCGCAGCATCTTGTACATGACATTCGACCACAGAATGATGTTGAGGAAAATGAACAACATTCAATTGAGATATCCCAGTCTTGATTAATTTCTTGTTTGTTTTTTTCTCTATCTTCACTACAACAAAAATGGCTTTTCGTAGCGCATATTGCACGTTGCAAAATTGAAAGCCGTTGAAAGTTCAATATTATCCGCGGCGTACATGTGCACGCTGTTGATACAAGTATGTGTAGGGTGGTACGGTTTTTAAACCGTCGCTGATTCCAAAACCGCGATTCCAAAACCGTCGCTGATTCCAATACAGCGACGATTTTAATAAACCGTCGCTAAATGATTCAATTTTAGCGACGGTTTTTATATATATTCCGTCGCTAAAATATTCCGTCGCTTACTTGGACTAGCGTCCGTGCTTACGAAGCGCGGACGCTGTTCCAGTAAGCGCGGATTGCAGTAGTTTTGGAAATTTTTTTTTTTTTACATTATTTTTGAAACAAATTTTTAAAATTAAATTATTTTTTAAAAAAACCCGTATTAGTGTTACAACAGCCAATCAATTCCATCAACAACCTTACACAAGTAAAGTTGATAATCTTATGTTTTTTCTCATATCACATGTAAATAATTTTTCGGTGAAAATTACACATTTGAACAACCTTACAAGTTATGTTATTAGGAAGTACTGGTTCTGTATTAATTGGAGAAATTTTCAAAAACTTCAGTATAAGTTGAACTATATAGAGTTTTGGTCCTTTAAATTAATCAAAATTCAATGTCCTTGCAATAAATTTCTTTTTTGTGCTTTTATTTATTTATTTATCCTTCGGAATGCTAATATGGCTAGCATCTGAATAATGTTGATATATCCGATGTGATCATGTTAGCATTCTAACAAAAAAATTTTGCATTAAGATACAATTTTTACAAACTAAAGTACCAAAAATATAATTTATATAAGCCAATTTACAATATTATTTTAGGAATTTATCGAATTAAGAGGATATATACCCAATTAAGGTTGGACATGTTTTTAAAAAAATTTATGTATAAATTATTGAAAAGTATTATTTTAATTTGTTCAGCTAGCTGATGTCTATGTAAGGAGTAAGTCTCTTATGAGATGTTCTCACGAATCTTTATCTGTGATATGAGTCAACCCTACCGATATTCACAATAAAAAGTAATAATCTTAACATAAAAAGTAATACTTTTTGTTGAATGATCCAAACAAGAGATATGTCTCATAAAATACGACCCGTCAGACCGTCTCACACAAGTTTTTTTTATATGTGTGAGTGTGACAAAGAAAATGTTATATATTTTGCTTTAGAAGTGTATTTTTCTCTAATAAAACAAAAAGAAATGTGTTTTGCTAATTTTTTTTTTAAAATTTTCTCTAAAGTTAGAAATATACTGGGAAATATCAATTGCAACCATTCTCTAAAGTTAAGAATAATAGAAAAAAGAAAATTCCACCATTTTTAGTTCCACTCATATATATATAAGGGACATAAAAAAATTTGATATATAGTCTCAAATATTTCAGACATTTTTATAGATATTTTATTTGATTTTAAAAAAGTTTATTAATTATATATATATAATAAGGAAAGTATATATAATAACAGAAAAAACATTAATAATAATACCAAGAATGCATTGTCTCAAAGCTGTGCAACGTGATCAATTAAATATTCACTAAATTCTTTGTCCGACGCCCACCACTGCGGGAGAAGCCACCCCTCCTCCGTGTCAACCACCGGGAACTCATAACCACCTCTTCCGTCGACCAAACTCGGTAGCTCAACAATCTCATCAAGTTGATCATCCGATTCCTGATTGATGCTTTCTTGCGACGAAGTGCAGAGCGAGGTCAGCTCCTCCATGCCCGCCGCTTTTGCCGCCGCTTTCTGAACATCCAGCGGCGAGGACGAATCCGGGCGAGGCAGTGAATCTTTGAGTTGAGGGAAATTCAGAATCGCTGAACTACCCTTTATGCTCAAAGCTGCAACATCGTGGGCTATAGCCGCCATCTCAGCTGTGGCATAAGTTCCGAGCCAAATGCGCGACTTCTTCCGAGGCTGCCGAATTTCAGTTACCCACTTTCCCCAGCTTCGCATCCTCACGCCTCTGTAATTTGGGTGCTTGCATCCACTGTTTCTTGATCTTTTCTCGCATTTGTTTTCAGTATCTTCGGAAGGGTTTGTGTTTCTTTGGTGGGATATTGAAGATCCGGAGATGGGATTTTGCATGTAGACGCGAGTTGGTCCGGCGGAGGAAGTGGTGGCTACGATGGTTTTTGCTGATGGGCGAGGTGGTTTGCCCATTTTGTGGTGGATATCGCAAATTCAATGCATTTTGCTAATACGTTTTACATTAATAGATGGGTCGAGGAAAAGGGTTAGTTGAAGCTTGATATGGCCCCCATCCGTGGTCACGTACAAAAATTGTGTTTATATATGTATGGAAAAATAATTTTTGATCCTATAATTTTTTATTTTGGATTTTAGTTCAGTGAATTTTCAAATTTTAATTTTGGTACATTTACTTTGAATTTTTTTTTTGCTTTTAATCATATTTCGTCTAAGTGTTGACGTGTAAATGAAAATGCAGTTGGACATTGAAAAATGTTGACTTATCGTATTTCAAGTTAGCACATGAGCTAAAATAGCCTAAAATCAATACTTGATGTATAAAATCCGTAAATTGGACAAGTTAGTGGACCAAAAAAATCATTTGTCTTATATATATTGATCTTTTTGCGATATTGATCTTTCGTACAATCAAAATTCCAGTTTGGGTGTCCGAATTGGTTGTGAGATTTTTAAAGAAAATAAAAAAAAATATTTTATTATACCCAAACAAATATATATCGATATCATTTCTACCTGGGAACAAAGAAATTTTTTGTGTATGAGAGTTTCAAATTAGAAAATCCGACAGAAAAACTGAGGGCAAAGTTTTTGTTTGCTGTTAGGGATTTCAGAACAATTTATCCCGAATTCAATTTATTGAATTGACAAATCATATTTGGCCTAAAAGGCTACAATATACATGTGTTTTAGGTAAGCTTTCACAACAACATAAGACTGAATGTGAGGAAAGAGGATTCATGTTCACTTAAATCTTTATCAGTTTTTTTTTTTTTTTAAATTTGCATCACCACACTTTGCAAAACCTGAAAAAACGAAAACTCTTGATTTAAAATTTTTTGTATTTAAAACTCAGTATTTTTAAAATCGGACATCAAATATCTTGCAAATGAGGTAAATGTGATTTAGTTTTTTTTAATGCAGTAATTAAACGTGTTTGAATTTTTAAAATAGAGAATTTATTAGCCTATTAATTAATATTTTAAAAGGTTGTCTTTTAGACTTGTCATAGAACACCTGATGCAATCATCCTGAGCTTTTTCAGCAGCAAGACCTAAATCACATCTTATAAGGTATGTATCGTGTTATATAATATACTATTATGATTATGCACGTATTACATACTTGTATAATTAGTTTTTTAATAATTATTTTTTGGAGTTTAACTAATTTTTATATAAAGCTACTAACAATTAACACAAAAATATTTGTTCTTCTTTCGTTGAAGTCTGTAATAATTGTTTACATGATAATAATGTATGATTTTTTAAAGAAAAATGATGATGTATTTGTAATTTTAACAGATAACATTTGAATTCTAAAATTTTGGAAAGTGAATTACAATAATAATTATCGATAAGTTTTAAATTTACTAAAATAATTTTTTTTTTAAATATTATTTTTCTAAGTTGATTAAAATTCCTTCGGTAAAATTTAATTGGCGTCACAAGATTGGACCAGCAAGGATTTCACATTTTATATATATTATTAGACGACATATTTACACGCGTTGCGTATATAACAAGACGATCAAAATATAAATGAAGAAAATGACACTATTACAACCATTTTTTTAAAGGTAAAACTATTAACTCCATTTTACTGCACGATTATAAAAAATTATCGATTAAAATATTTCAAAGTAGGGCTATGGTAAGGCAAATTCCCTGCAAAATACTTAAGACACGATAAAGGAAGAAATATTATTAAAAAATAAACAGACAAGGATCAAAAGGGAGAATGAGGATGCAAACTACCTCGTCATGGTTTCCTTTTTAAAAATTAGGTTTTAGAAGACTGCATGAAAATTAGTTTGATTAAAGAAAGAGTAGATCTCTTGTGAGACGATTTCACGAATCTTTATCTGTGAGACGAATCAACCTTATCGATATTCACAATAAAAAGTAATAATCTTAGCATAAAAAATAATATTTTTTCATGAATGACTCCAATAAGAGATCTGTCTCACAAAATACGACTCGTGAGATCGTTTCACACAAGTTTTTGGCTCAAAGAAGAGTAAGACGAAAACTCATATTTGAATTTTAAAAGTTGGAGTACGAATCAAGATTAACCATTTTTATCACATCAACCAACATTTTTCATGTTTTTACCAAAAAGATTTTGGCAAACAGAGGAATAAATTGTAGGTTTGACATTAGATTTTGTCAATTTAAGCAAATTGATCTTGAACACTCTTTATACTTTCACCAAATTTCGAACTCTTCTTGAAGCCTGAATTGTAAGACTGAAATCACCGCAAGCCAACTTTTGGTCAGTAAATAAATTTTGATATGCAAAACACACAAAATTACAAGAATAGTTATTTATGATGCAAGATGAAAAGCAATTATCACAAAATCTATCTGCAGAATTTTTATCAAACATGTTATAGGCATGTATATATTTCATATGGCACTAATAAAACAATAAATAATGATTGCTTACTGCATAAATTGGAAACTGTTGGCGCGGCCCTCTGCAAAAACTTTGAGAAAATAAAGCTTATGTTCGACAACACCGCATCCATGTGACATTGATAATGGGTCAACTACGGTCATTTTCTCTTACACCAGAAGAGGATAAAGCTGTTGAGATCAGTGATGAACTAGCTTCCAAAGGACGCCTACGCTTCTCACACCACGGTTAGTGGACAAAAAGAACTTTGTGACCACTTTTCAATGTCTATGGAAGGGCCGTCAAGAGATGGACATTAGCAAATAATCACTTTGTTTTCACTTTTGAGCATGCTGGTGACATTGATCAGGTTATCAAGATGGAACCCTTGTCCTATAATCGTGCTATTCTCGTTGTCCGAAAATTTGAGGGTTTTGTTTCTGGTGATTTGGGGCTTTTCCAACATAAGCATAAGCATTTCTGGGTTCAAGCTTTTCATATTCTGCCCGATGGTATGACTTGGGACTTTGTTATTGGGACGGTTCTGACGGTTGAAGTTGATTCTAATGACCGGTGTATTGGTAATTTTATGAGGTTAAGGATTTGCATCAATATTACTCAACCCATTCTGTCGGCCAAGGTGGGTATACAACAATTATGAGGAAAAGTCGGAAAAACCAAAATTGACATCTTGATTCAAACAATGAAACTGTACGGAACGTTCTTGACGAAGAATTGCATCTATGAATGGATGCATTCTTTCATAATTCAAATATTTTTTCATTGAGTTCTCTCTCATCTTATAACATTTAAGTACTTAGTTCTATAATATTTGTGAGGTTTTCGTTCTCCTTTATTAAAATAGTATGAGTTCTCTTTAGAAATACAGTGAGTGTTTGTACACCATAAAATATTATAGTAGAATTTTTTTCATCTTGTCGTGGTTTTTACCCAAATATTTTTTTAGAGATTTTTCACGTAAATCTCGTGACCAATTTTATATTTTATTTTCATATATTATCTCAAATTGCCTCACATGGGACTAACAAGTGGTATCAAAGCTGTAATTTAAAATTTCTTAAAATTCTGAGTATGCTCTGTGGTTGCAGCCTAGACTGATCTTCCACGTCAGAAAAGTTTTTTAAATATTTTTTAATAAGATAGGATTATTTTGTCCAGTTTACTAAATTGCTGTAGACATAATGGCGGGCAGGTACGAGATAACAAAGTTTAATGGAAACAATTTTATGTTGTGAAAAATAAAGATACAAGCAGTTCTAAGGAAAGAGAATTTTTTGGCGACTATTAGAGATAGACAGGTGGAAATGACAGACGATGGAAAGTGGAATGAGATTAATGATAATCATGTTGTCAATTTACACTTGGTTATAGCAGACGAAGTACTGCCAAGTATCTCTAAAATAAAAACAGCAAAATTATTTGGGATACTTCGACAAAGTTGTACGAGGTCAAGTCACTACACAACAAGATTTTCCTAAAGAGAAGGATTTATACTCTTTGGATGGCGAAATCCTCATCGATGACCGACCATATCAACACACTTAATACTCTATTTGCCTAACTCACTTCTATGGGGGTATAAATAGAGGAAAACGAATGCACAGAGCTTCTACTTCAAAGTCTACCAGATTCATATTATCAACTTATCATTAACTTAACCAACAATATTCTTATTGACTCTCTAAAATTCGACAATATCTTAACTGCGGTTCACGAAGAAGAAAGCCGGAGCAAGAATAAGGAAGATAGGTTGGTAACTTCGAAGTATGCAGAGGCTTTACCGATGATAAGAAGAAGATTTATGGACTATGACTCCAATAGGAGCCAAAGACGAGGTAGATAAAAGTCGAGAAGTAAGAAGAAAAATATTAACTGCTTTAAATGTGGCAGTGAATGACACTTAAAGAAAGAGTGTACGAGTATCGAGAAGAGTTCTCAAAGAAATGTGGCCAGTACTTCAGGCGGTGATTAATATTATTCAGCGAAGCGACAACAGTTGCAGAAGGCAGACACAA
>NW_027358106.1:0-512 GCF_012295235.1 Primulina huaijiensis | reverse complement strand
TGCAGCAGCATGTAAAATTACATGTCCCCATATAGAAATAGGGACCTTTTTTTAATAATAATTGGTCTAGCAATCATTTGCAGACGTTTAATCAATGATTCAGCCAATCTATTCTGTGTATGTACATGAGCAACAGGATGCTCAACAATGATTCCCATAGACATACAATAATCATTGAAAGTCTGGGAAGTAAATTCACCAGCATTATCAAGTCTAATTTTCTTGATTGTATAATCGAGAAATTGATTCCTCAATTTTATTATTTGAGCAAGTAATCTTGCAAATGCAACATTTCGAGTTGACAATAAACATACATGTGACCATCTGCTGGAGGCATCAAAAGTATCTGAATGGTTCACATGGTGGATGGATTGGTCCACAAATATCACCTTGAATAGGTTCAATAAACATTGGTGATTCAGTTTGGATTTTGGCTGGTGATTGTCTTATAATAAGTTTTTCAAGATAACATGCTTTACATTAAAACTTATTATTCTGAAAGAACTTCTGGT
>NW_027358105.1:0-359 GCF_012295235.1 Primulina huaijiensis | reverse complement strand
CCTTCTCCACACTGCTGTGGATCTTGTGAATGAGCCTAAGCTGGAACAAGAAATTAAATCCTGGCTCACATTTGTTGCGCAAAAAATTGTTGAAGTTGATGCTTTGGCAAAGGCACTGGCTGGAAAGAAGGACGAGGCACTCTTCTCTGCTAATTCTGCTGCTCAGGCTTCCAGGAAGTCCTCCCCAAGGGTGAATAATGAAGCTGTCGAGAAGGATGCTAACAAGTATAATTGGAAGTGCAAAACTTTCAGTACCCATGACCATTGTTGTATCTGGAATAGGAAAAATGTTTGTTGGGGAGCTTATGATACAGCAATATGATTTTGTCAGAGAGAAAAGAGCACAGACGACGATGTGG
>NW_027358104.1:0-410 GCF_012295235.1 Primulina huaijiensis | reverse complement strand
CAACTTGTCAACAAATGAGATTATTTGAGATAGAGTCTGGAGGGCTTGAACATGTAGGTTTCATAGAAAGAGATATGAGAAACTATGAGAAAAGTGTTAGGGATGAGCATAAGGGTATTGATGCAGAAACATTGGTCGATTTCTTCGAATCTGAGAAAGCGAAGAATTCATTGTTCTTTTTTGATTACGAGACTGACTCGGACAACAGATTTACCAGGTGTTTTTGGACTGATCATGTGTCAAGAAGGGCATACACTGCTTTTGGTGACGTAGTTGTGTTTGATACTACATACAACACCAACAAATATGGGATGATTTTCGCACCATTTGTAGGAGTTAATCATCATCATCAGACCATCCTTTATGGTTGTGGATTGTTGAGTGACGAAAAAACAGATTCTTTTGTTTGG
>NW_027358103.1:0-482 GCF_012295235.1 Primulina huaijiensis | reverse complement strand
TCCAATCACTAACCGCCATGATTATAAACTAAATTAACAAAGTATGCAAACACCTTTGTTTTCTTTCAAATTAATTTATTTATAACCGAATTTCTTGTAAATCACAATTTACTATAAATAATTAAAGTCCAACTTCAATTATTTATTTTATGAGAAAATGTTGCAACTTTTGTAATTTTAAATTTAAGGGCTCAAAAACTTATTTTTCACCAAAAACATTTTGGCCCATTCAAAATTCACAAATATGTTAGCCATCCAATGGCCCAACAACTCAAGGCCCATGACACTTTGATAATCCAAAACACTTTTGGAAACCCTAGTCGTCATCGCCGTCGCCGGAGCTCCGTCGCCGGATTCCGGCAACAAAAATATTTTTTTTTAATTTTAAAAGTGGGGCGTTCGGGCAGCCCCTTGGGCTGCCCTTGCTGCCGGAAATGGGCAGCCCACGGGTAGCCCAAGCTGCCCGAAATGGGCAGCAACTT
>NW_027358102.1:0-677 GCF_012295235.1 Primulina huaijiensis | reverse complement strand
TTCAAAATGCTGCGGCAAAGCTTCGAACTTCGGGCTGAATTCCGGTTTGGAGGATTGATGAAAATTGCTAACAGAACAATGAACAACAGCTTGTTCGGACCGCCGCGGAAATCTCGAGATTCTGGATGAAGCTTTGGTCGCTGGAAACTTTCGAGAAAGGGCGAGGAGGTGCTCAGAAATTTGCAAGCTCTATATGATGTGATCTCCCTTCTAGTTGGCCACAATATATATAGAGCTGTATCACCCGGCTGAAGTGCCCTTTCCATAATCTTCCTTCCTTAGTTGCTGTGCTTCCTTCTCAGATGAACATGGACTCCTTTTTGTTCAAGATACAAGTCCGAGAATCTTGCTGCATGATGAGGGAGTGATTTTGGCTTTCCTTAAGTTTGCAAGGTAATCCGCCGTATGAAACTCCTCCGAGAATGGTGCACAAACTTTCCTTCTCCAATATTGATGCATGGTATGCACGGCTTTTCACATTCTTCTCTCCTTATTGTAAGTTTCGTCCTCGAAACTTGGATTAACTTGTCCTTCGAAAAGGTAGGGATATTGGTCTCGCATCTTCTCTTCGAGTTCCCAAGTGGCTTCTCTTTCGGTATGATTAGACCATTGTACCTTGACATATAGAATCATTCGTCGTCTTAGTACTTGGTCCATTATATCCACGATTCGGATCG
>NW_027358101.1:0-405 GCF_012295235.1 Primulina huaijiensis | reverse complement strand
CCGTAAATTCTCGTACGACCTCTAAACTTAACCAAATAACAAACGCCCAAAAACATGACCTTCCTAACTCAATAAGGTATTGTCTATTCCAAGGCCATAGGCTAAAATCCAACCAAGAACTCGTACGACACCTCTAAACCGAAACCCAAGCTGCTGTCCAATTACAGCAACAACGCTTGTGCCTGCATCGCTTCGTTTGCAAGAATATTGCCATTGGGGCTTGAACCACCAACAAGAGCCTCTTACCAACATCCTAAGGTATGATTTTAACCATGGCTAAGGGGCCTAGGCAAGACACAATCCAAGCCACACCCAAAACAACGCCACACTCCCACCCGAGAGCCAAGCTGTGCCTGCGTGGGGGGTGTAGCGCTTCTCTTGCTGTCTTGGTCACTCCAATGGCCA
>NW_027358100.1:0-1328 GCF_012295235.1 Primulina huaijiensis | reverse complement strand
TAATGCACCGAGGCAGTAGGTCTCGTGCACATGCACGGCTTGGGTGCGTGCATCTGCGCGAGAGCTGCCGAGATACACGCGCCGAGACATATGGTCTCGCGCATATGCGCCGAGTGATGTCGCGCATATGCGCGACACGTGTTGCATGAAGGATTATGCCACGTTCTGTAGCCATGCAATTGATATATATAAATGCTTCAGTCCTTCAATTCCATAGCAAAGAAATAGAGAGAAGCTCCGGGGGAAGCGTGAAGGATTTTATTGTCGAAATTTGAAGTTTGCAAAAGATCCGTCCGTCCGATTTTGAATCCGACTTCAGTACTATGTTCCTATCGACGCAGGCTACAACTGGACGTAAGTTTTGCTACGTTCTGATATGTTTTGAAATTATGATATTGTCAGAATCGAATATGAATCATATATGGTGTTTATAATACAGTAGACATCGTATAATTGAAGTCAGATCGAAGAACATATTGTTTCTGAAATTGTTGTGATTTTCGGGAGAAATTGAGTGAGAAATGATATCAGATTTGTATTGTTACGAATTATTGCATTGAGATTGCTATCTGTTGATATTTGTATTGTTGGGTATATTGAGATTGTGCAGTCATGCTGTCGAAATAGAATTGAGTTAGTTCTGATATATCCAGTATTGAATTGATTGATATATTGATATTGTACTCCTCGATATGGTCATTTCCAGATTGAGTTTTGACAGGCCTTGAGTTCGAGACTTCGACAGAGTCAGATTGACGACAAGAAAGGTATAATTCATGTTGGTTTGGGAAGATACAACTCGAGTTAGATTTGATTCGAGTTTCCCAAAATCACATACTAGATTTTTATACCTTGCTATACTTGTGCTTTATGTTGATTTATGTCTAAGCATTGAGATAGGAGAGTCATTGGCAGAATTGCCAAGTTCTAGATATTCGGTGGTATCGAAGCACAGGAGAAGATCGACTACGGTTGCAGATGTTCGATACCGACAAGGCCGAAGTCTAGGAATAAGACGTACCGCCACCACGATTGGGAGGGTAGGTGGGAGACTTGTTACGTCTTATTCACATCAGGATCCCTAGACTTAGATATGAGTCGAGTCAAAGAATAAGAGTCAAAGAGTTTATCCGTAACTGATATATGTTTTATTATTTTGTATTTAATTGCATGACATGCATGTATACATGTTTTATACTGGGATTTGTTCTCACCGGAGTATCCGGCTGTTGTTGTGTCTGTATGTATGCATGACAACAGGTGGGACAGGATCAGGTTCACGTCGAGGATGAGAGATCGAGGTTAGAGTGGTTATTACGGGAATAGCA
>NW_027358099.1:0-362 GCF_012295235.1 Primulina huaijiensis | reverse complement strand
AGATTTTGTTCGATTTCCTCTATGCCTCACGGGTTTGGCTTGTTTCTATTGTTGCAGGGTTGGCTCAGTCCTAGGCTCCCAAGGCTGCACCTAGACATGTGTTAGGGTGTATTAGGATCATGTGGGTCCATCGGTTCAAGCCCTATGCATACTGAAATTCAGAATTGACAGTAACCCGTTCCTAGTGTCACTTTGGGGTTCGATTTTTCTTATTTGTTGTCAAAGTAGGATGTCTCTGATCTTGGCTGCCCTAAGGGCTATAGCCTTGGTTAGAACATCTTCTTATTATGTCTAAGACGTGACCAAGTCGTCCTTTTCAGGCTTGGTCCATGGTTGCATCGGTTTTTCAAACACAAAACAAG
>NW_027358098.1:0-231 GCF_012295235.1 Primulina huaijiensis | reverse complement strand
AGTTAAATTTCGGCTCTGATTTTTATGTCAAATCTATAACAACAACAAAAAAAATAATGTTTTCAATAATTTTTCATCAGCTCGAAAGATTGTTCATCGAACTGTTCGTTTCGATTTTCGATTTTTATTTCGATTTTTTCGATTTTCGGTTTTAGAATTATACAATCCGATAACCGAACTATTTTTTTTCGGTTCGGTTCGATTTTCTACCAAAACGGTTCGATTATTTCG
>NW_027358097.1:0-252 GCF_012295235.1 Primulina huaijiensis | reverse complement strand
GTTTGACAATGTCTTCGATTCGCAATCTGCTATCTGCAATACTCGCAAAAACACATATTAACTGGAGCTAATTACCTCACTTGGCTAAGAAACCTGAAAATCGTCTTGAATTCGGAAAGGATGGCATATACACTTACTGAGTCGCCCTCTGTTGAGGCTCTGACTTGCTGCACTCCTGAGGAATTGCAGACTTACAAGGATTGGTGCGACCATGACTTGAAAGCCAAGTGTTATATGCGGGCTTCTATGAAT
>NW_027358096.1:0-401 GCF_012295235.1 Primulina huaijiensis | reverse complement strand
AGGTGCTGTAGAATTTTCGAGGAACAAAGTGTCAAAAGTTCACAATTTTTGAACCTATATATATAAGTGGGCTTTTGGTTTACGTAGCTTCTTTCTAATTTTAAACTTTGTTATAAATAATGTGACATGCATGAAGGTGTGTCCTTTTTCGAAAATACTAGTATGTTCTGTTTAAAATTTCGATCGATTATGTGTTCTGTTCTGTGATTCGAATTCCTTGATTCCGCTTTGTCAGTAGGAAAATTCTGAAATATGAATGTCTGAAAACTTCTGTCTGTTACTTCTGAATTCTGTTGCACTGTTACGATTCGAATTTGAAATGGGACGAGAATTGTAATTCTGTCTGGCCCCATTGATGGGTATAAAATCATGTTCTGTTCTGGCCTCCATTGGTGGGTATA
>NW_027358095.1:0-456 GCF_012295235.1 Primulina huaijiensis | reverse complement strand
CATCCTCACCTGCATCGATAAAGTCTAGTGAGTATAAAGACTCAGCACGTATAAACTGGATATAACAATTAATACGTAATAAAACTACATGCAACTTAAAAGTAGAGCATATATACTTAAACTTGAACGTAACAACATGAACATAGACGTGCCATCATCATAAAACTTTTCATAAACATACTTACATCATACATACTTGAACATGCATAAACTTCATCATTTTGCGTAGAGATATGTTTCAAAGCAAATGACCCATACATAAATGTGCCTGATCAAACTAACCCACAGTATCGGGCTGGAAGGGAAAAATCCACTACCACGTACATGAGATCCCCTGTCATGTTTTACCGGGTGGATTGGTCCCTGGTCATGCTTTATCGCTTTCCAATTCTGATCTAAACCCGGTCATGTTTTACCGGGATGGAGTGGTCCTCGGCCACGTTCACCGACTTCCAA
>NW_027358094.1:0-1895 GCF_012295235.1 Primulina huaijiensis | reverse complement strand
CAGAAATTGTGAATAATATTCAAGACAAACGAGTGGTTGAGAAAACCTTGCGAAGTTTACCACCGAAGTTCGATCATTGTGTTGCTGCAATAGAAGAATCGAAAGATCTTTCCAACTTGTCGATGTTTGAATTAATGAGCTCTCTTCAAGCACATGAATAAAGAATTAATCGGTCATCAAAACTACCTTTGGAGCAGGCATTTCAATCCAAAGTTGTATTTTCTAATAAGAAATCGAATAATTTTGAGACTTCAAAGAATTCATGGCAGAATAAAAATCAAAGTGGCAAAGGAAAGTGGGAGAGACATGATCGAGGAAAAGATGAACAAAGAAGTGGGGAGCGAAAAAATTCTCATGATGGTCCTTATTGCATCATATGCAAGAAGGATAATCACAATTCGAAAGATTGTCGTTTCAAGTGTACAAGATGCCGGATTCCTAATCATTCTCAAAGAGATTGTTGGCATCAAAAGAAACAAGGAAAAGAGCATGCCAACATTTCAAAGGAAGAAAAAGAAGATATCATATTCTACACTTGCATGAGTGCTGAAACTGAAGATCGAAATGTTTGGTATATTGACAGTGGTTGTAGTAACCACATGACGAGTAAGCTTGACAGCTTTGTGGAACTTGACAGAAATTTTTCTTCTGAGGTAAAGCTTGGAGATGGCAAGATACAAAAGGTGGAAGGGAAAGGCACCATCGAGGTTCATTCCAAGCAAGGTAACAAAAAACACATCTCAGATGTTCTTTATGTGCCAAATCTAGCTCAGAATCTGCTAAGTGTTGGTCAACTTATTCAAAAGGGTTATTTGATTCATTTTGGTGACAATGCATGCATGATTATTGACAAGAAGCAAAATTTGACTGTTGCTAAGATTGATATGGCTAGCAACAAAGTTTTTCGTCTCATCATGCCTTTTGATAAAAGTTTTGCACTTAAGCATGAAACATATCATGATTCTTATTTGTGGCATTTGAGATATGGTCACTTGAGTTAAAAAGGACTACATTTGCTAAAGTCAAAAAATATGGTTGTTGGAATTCCGAGTGTTCAGAAGGACAATAAAATCTGTGAAGGGTGTATATATGGGAAATTGCACAGATTTCCATTTCCCAAATCTGCTTGGCGTGCAAGCTACATTAGAATTGGTTCATGCCGATATTTTTGGTCCTACTCGGACTAGTTCAATGAGCAACAAGAGGTATTTCTTACTGTTTGTCGATGATTTTACTCGGATGATGTGGATATGTTTCTTGAGTGAAAAATCAGAGGCATTCTCAGTTTTCCTTCAGTTTAAGGCTCTTGTTGAATGTCAGAGTGATTATTTGATAAAGACTCTAAGGACAGATCGTGGTGGAGAATTTATTTACAATGCATTCATGAATCACTGTAAGGAGAATGGAATTCAAAGACAACTCACAGTGAAATACACTCCACAGCAGAACGGTGTCGCAGAGAGGAAAAATCGAATAATTGCTGAAATGGCTCGAAGCATGCTTGAACAAAAAGAGGGTTGCCAAAAAAATTTTGGGTAGAGGCTGTTAATACAGCAGTGTATATTCTTAATCGATCACCCACGAAGGCGGTTTTGAATAAAACACCAATTGAAGCATGGAGTAAGAGAAAACCACAAGTCGATCACTTGAAAATTTTTGGGTGCATTTCTTATGCATTAAATCAGTCCCCTAGCAAAGATAAGTTTGATAAGAAAGGTGAAAAAATGATTTTTATTGGTTATAGTGATGAATCAAAAGGTTATAGATTGTGGAATCCAATAAAGAATCAACTTATTGTGTCAAGAGATGTTGTGTTTGATGAGATGGCTGCATGGCAATGGAATGAAGAGGTTTCTCAAAGTCCACCAATTCACGACTTCGTAGAACCACCATTT
>NW_027358093.1:0-505 GCF_012295235.1 Primulina huaijiensis | reverse complement strand
ATATGGACATTTAAAAGATATGTTGCATGCTTAGTTTAAAAAAAATGATATTTAATATGCACGATTTTATAAAGTGATAGAAATACGAAATGTTGAAGGATGTGAAGGGATTGTGACTAATACGAAGACTAATACGATGATATGTTAAAACGTAGGCCAAAGCTCAGTTGATGAGTGAGAGTGTCGCTGATGTCCCCGCCACCCAGTACTGTGGTTACATGTAGATGGATCCATCGCCCAATACGAATACGAATACGAGTCACAATTAACGATCTGAATTCAACGAAAACGAAAATGAATATGAATATGAATATGTAGATATGAATATGAATATGAATATGAATATGGATATGGATACGAATATGAATATGTTTATGATGATATGAATAAGTTTATGAAAAATTTTATGAAAATGTTTATGTTTAAAGTTGATGCATCATTACGAAAATGTTTATGTTTAAAGTTGATGCATCTTCATGAAAACGATATTTTAAGTACAAATATT
>NW_027358092.1:0-442 GCF_012295235.1 Primulina huaijiensis | reverse complement strand
ATATTTTAATAAATATACAAAAAAACTAACAATGCTAATTATATTATTGATTTACCGTCGAAAATACTATATTCNATTTTAAAAATTTATTAAACTTTAAAGAGAAAATCGAAACTAAAATTGTGTAAGGGAGAAAAATTTTAAGTGTTGCGAAGTGGTATGGTAAAAAAATGAATTGAGGGTGGGGATATTTATAGATAATTTGCGACAGTTTTGACTTTAACTGTCGCAACTAGCGACGGTTATATTTTTAACTGTCGCTGATTTAAAATTAGCGACGCTTTTAAAAGAACTGTCGCTATATTTAGTAACGGTTATTAAAAACCGTCGCTAAATATAGCGACGGTTAAGTATAAACCGTCGCTAATTATAGATCGGCGACGGTTTTACCAAAACTGTCGCTAAAATTAGCGACGGTATACAAAAACCGTCGCTAAATTTA
>NW_027358091.1:18092-20862 GCF_012295235.1 Primulina huaijiensis | reverse complement strand
TAGTATTGCTAGACCTATTACTCAGCTGACGCAGAAAAATGCACCTTTTGTTTTGTCCGAGGAATGTGAATCCAGTTTCTTGGAGTTGAAGAAGAGATTGACCAGTGCTCCGGTGTTGACTATTCCGTCAGGTACTGGTGATTTTGTTGTTTATTGTGATGCTTCTCACAGAGGATTAGGTTGTGTTCTGATGCAGCAAGGCCATCTCATTGCTTATGCCTCAAGACAGCTAAAGCCACATGAGACTCGCTACCCGATTCAAGATCTTAATTGGCTGCGATTGTATTTTCATTGAAGATTTGGCAATATTACCTCTACGGTGAAAAGTTTGAGATTTATTCGGATCATAAGAGCTTGAAATATCTGTTTTCACAGTCAGAATTGAATATGAGACAAAGAAGATGGCTTGATTTGCTGAAAGATTTTGATTGTGAAATCAAGTACTATCCGGGAAAATCAAATGCAGCAGCTGAAGCACTGAGTCGAAAGGTATGTTCTTTATCCTTGTCGACGATTGGTGTTTCACAGTTGATAGAAGATTGCTGTTTTTCTATATTGGTATTTGAGACAGATTGTAAGCCACTGAGATTGTGTTCTATCCAAGTCGAACCAGAGCTGATATTGAGAATTAAAGAAGCTCAGAAAGTTCAGAACTCGATTTTGATGATCAGAGCAGGACATCAATCCGAATATCAGGTTCGTGACAGTGTCTTATATGTGCATAATCGTTTTGTTGTTCCTGATGTTTCAGATTTGAAACAACAGATATTGTCAGAAGCACACTGTAGTCGATTCAGTATTCATCCTGGTGGTAGAAAGATGTATATCGATTTGAAAAGACAGTTCTGGTTGAAACAGATGAAAACAGATATTGCAAAGTTTGTAGCCAGATGTCTGAATTGCCAACAGATGAAAGCCGAAAGAAAGAAACCAGGGGGTTTGTTACATAGCTTGTCTATTCCTGAGTGGAAATGCGATCACATTTCTATGGATTTTGTTACAAAGCTACCACGTTCCTCCAGAGGTTGTGATGCGATTTGGGTCGTGATTGACAGATTGACCAAATCAGCATGTTTTTTTCCGTACAAGATGACGTACAGACATGACCAGATGGCAGAGATCTATGTCAGAGAAGTGGTCAGATTGCATGGAGTGCCGAAGTCGATTGTATCAGACCGTGATCCTCAGTTTCCTTCGCACTTTTGGCACAGTTTGCAGCATGCTCTCGGTACGAAGTTATATCTGAGTACCGCATATCATCCTCAGACCGATGGAAAGTCAGAACGGACTATCCAGACACTGGAGGATATGCTGAGAGCTGTAGTGCTAGATTTTGGCACTAGTTGGCAAGATTCTTTGCCACTTTGTGAGTTTTCGTACAACAATAGCTATCAGACGAGTATAGAGATGACACCGTTTGAAGCGTTGTACGGTAAGAAGTGCAGATTCCCTATGCATTGGGATGATTTTTTTGAGGTACCTGAGATTGGGCATGATATGATCCGAGATATGACAGAGAAGGTGAAGCTGATTTGACAGAGAATGAGAACAGCTCAAGATAGACAAGCCAAATCTGCCAATGTGCGATGAAGACCGTTGGTATTTGAGGCAGGAGACAGAGTATTTTTGAAGATTTCACCTTTCAGAGGCGTTGTCAGATTTGGCAAGAAGGGGAAATTGTCTCCACGATATATTGGGCCGTATGAGATTCTCGAGAAGATAGGAGATCGCGTCTATCGACTCGCATTACCGCCTTCTTTATCTGGAATACATGATTTCTTTCATGTATCTTTATTGTGGAAGTACATTCCCGATGCTTCACATATTCTTCAGCTAAACGAGGCCGAACTCGATGAAACTCTGCGTTATTTTGATAAGCCGATCCAGATTCTTGATCGTAAAGAAAAACAGCTCAGAACGAAGACTATTCCGCTTGTGAAGGTTCAGTGGAGTCGTCTGGCATTGAAGAATCTACCAGGGAGACTGAATCAGACATGAGACAGAAATTCTCAGAATTATTTCACTGATGTGAGTTTCCTGTTTAGCTTCTGTTATACATTTCTTGTCTGATATGATTTGATTGCCTGTGATTTCGGGGACGAAATCGTATCTTACAGGGGGAGAAATGTAATGCCCGAGTATTTTATGTTGATAATGTGAGATTAATACTTATAGCTTGTTGTGATTATAGACGGACCCTCCGAGATTTGATTGAGTTTGCATGTGATATCGTATGTGCGAGGCATGCAGAGACCCTCGCGCATATGTGCGAGAGAGAGACGCGCATATGCGCGAGCTGTGCGGGAAGACTAGTGCCTTGACAGTAGGTCTCGTGCATATGCGCGACGAGGGTGCGCGCATATGCGGGAGCAGGTGCACTTGACAACGCCAAGTACCGAGAATGTGGCGCATATGCGCCGAGTGAAGGCGCGCAAATGCGCGAAGTGTCCAGTAGCCAAGATATCATTTCCAGAGAATGTCGCGCATGTGAGCCATGAAAGGGGATCGGTTACGGTGACCGGAAGCGCAACGGAAGTTTAAAATTTTATTTTTCATAAGAAATTTTCGGCCACCTTGATTTAATGTGTAGCAAATACAAAAACAACAAAATGTCATACATAGTGTGTTTAGAAAAATACCTATCAACCTCTTGAGGTTGATGATGGCTCCAACTAAGGTGTAAACACCTTAGCTCTTGTATGGCAAGAACTTCTACAAGCTTCCAAAGAGCACTCCTTGCTCTAAAATAAAGCCCACCACCAACTAGGTA
>NW_027358091.1:316-11881 GCF_012295235.1 Primulina huaijiensis | reverse complement strand
TGATAGATACATAGTCAGAGATTGCATGCAATAAGTTGATCAACGACCATAGGCTTATATCCCTCAGAGTTATCGATTCATATCGATGGGATAGATGCACAGAGACAGAGATACTATATAGATATCAATCCAACAGAGAAAAGAGAAATACCATCGTTATTGTTATTCATTCTATGATATTCATGTTTCAGACTTGATGGTATTTAATGTTTTCAAAACCATGTTTTACAGAGTATGGTATATGTACATTGCTATGTAAGAGTTCCACTTGCTGAGTTTCATACTCATTTAAGTTATTCATGTGATGCAGATAAGAGCGACGGGCCGGGACGTTGATTGGAGCCGGGGTCATATGCATAAGAGAGGGAAGGAAGAAGAATATTTTGCAAGTAGTTTGACATGATCACAAAAATGATAGTTTGTATTTTGTTGTATCATTTGATTGATCATGTATTAACTTTTGTTTATATATATTGTAATGTATTTTAAATCCTTCCTCCCTTCAAAGAAAATTTTAAATTTCCGCTGCTATTTTAATTAAAACCGGCCAGAGGCGTTACACTCCATATAGGACTTTCCAAGTGGTTCTCACTTATCGAGTGGAAACGTCCTAGTTTATGGTTGTACACCATTAGTCCTTATGACCCGGGACAACATTGAGACTTTATATGCTAGCATTGCACTTTGACTTGTTTACCGACTCATATGGGGTCATCAGGTGGCAAGGTTGGGTGTTCTGTCGAAACATATAGGAGTCGATGCATTGTAGTCGGGGATTCACCGCTTACCTTCGGGTATGGATATCCTATGTGTATGTAGTTTGAAATATCTAATCAGAGTATGGTGGTAATTAAGAAAGGGGTTTCTTAGATTACAACATCGATGCAACTACGACATGACACATAGTATCGATTCTTGACAACTCTCGATATACCAATAGTTGTTGAATCGGTCGAGATATATGAGATGAAGGGACCGTAGTTTACGCTAACCATAATTGAATGGTTCTTGCAGGCACTATCATTTGATACCTAGAGAATCATGTAAGCGATGCCGCTAGGCGTTTAACATGATTGGTTGGGTACTATCAGACTTGAGTTCTAACATTCTTATTATCAAGGAGTTGATAAGTAAGAATGGAGCAACTGGGGTATGCTCGTATAAGGACATTTTTAGTCCCGAATCACATTGAGATGTGAATCCACGGCTAGTTGTACCATTGAACCACTGACGGCCACACAAATACTAGCTTTCTAGATCCCGTTGAGAAGTAAAATAGTTCAATGAGTTGAACGGCTTATAAAGGAGTTTATAAGCATAAAGAAAAATAAATGTACGACTTCTATGAGGGGAATGTAACTTTTAATTTGTGGAAGTGTTCCTAAATTAAAAGTTGGCCAAATAAATAATGTATTTGAAAATCTTGATTTTCATAAACATTATTATGGACTAAATTAAATTACTTCAAGTGTTGAATTAATTAAACACTAGTGGGTCTAGTAGAGTCCAAATAATTAAATTAATTAGTCCAAATAATTAAATTAATTCAAGTGTTGAATTAATTAAATAATATTGGGTCTTGTAGAACCAAATAGGAAATAATTATTCAACTACTGGGCTTGAGTAAAATCAAGTAAAGTTTAAATGGTCTCAAATGGGTTTGAGATATTTAAATAAAAGTCCATGGGCTTTGTAATTGTTACAAGCCCAAGTAGATAGCATGCATGGGAGGTGAAGGGTTGGGAGACTACTTTTTCAATATCCAAGTCATGGCATGCACATGCTTAACTTTAACTTTTTACACAACCAAAAAAAAAGGTCTTCTTTCCCTCTCCCAACATAGTGGCCGAACTTTTCCTTGCAATTTCTCTCAAATTTTTCTTCTTCAATTGTTGAGGAAAGAAAAGTCTTCTCAAAGAAAAATCCTCTAATTTTTCTAGTGCAAAATTAAAGGAGAACTAGCTTGTTGGTGGTGGGCTTGATTTTGAGCAAGGTGTGCTCATTGGAAAGCTTGTAGATTTGTCTACCTATCAAGACCCAAGTTGTTTACAACTTGGTTAGAGCCATCATCAATCTCAAGAGATTGATAGGTAATTCTCTAAACACACTATGCATGACATTTTTGTGTTTTCGTATTTGCTACACACTTTGTTGGGTGCTCGGTTTTGTTCTTGTTAAAAACAATTTTTGAAACTTTCGTTGCGCATTCGGCACCGTAACCGATCTCCTTTCAAGTGGTATCATGAGCTAAAGTGTAATGCCCGGTTACTCGTACAAATGATAGTAATACGTTTATGTCGTTTATTATGTAGTTATTTGCCTCATTATGTTTTACATGTTGATTGAGGTATCGATATTGAGATTGAACATGATTTTTATATTGTCCATGGTGTATTGAAAATGAATATATGTGAAAATAGTGATAGTAAGATGTGTAGGTAGAAGTAGGGTAAGGAAGTTGATAGGAAATGAGATGAAATTGTGGTAGTTTTTACGAGTTTTAGCATAATGAGTTGAATATTGATCCAAATTGTGTGAGGCTATACATTAGAAAGCTAAGATGTAATGCTACAACTTTCATGTTTTGACTTTTGTTCAAATCATTAGGGAAGACGAGCCAAAAGTGGCCCGAAGTGTGTCATGTGTATCGTTGTTCCTGCACTGACACATGTTGGCAGAATGAGCTTAACATTTTACTCAGACCTTCAAATGACATGAGGCTAATTGGAGATATAAGAAAACACATAGGGCTACAACTTTCATGTTGACCACTTTTGCTAATTCGGAAGATAAAAATGAGTTTTTTGGCAGAATGTGGCGCGCATATGCGCCAGAACTCGTGCATATGCGCCGGGTGGGCAGAACGGGCTGCGCATATACGCCCAGCGCTGTATAAAAAGATAATGATCGATTTTCTAAGCCATTCCAACCATTCTTACTGTAATGCCCGAGATTTTTATCCTGTTAATCTGAGACTATTTATTGATTCATTGATATGATTATAGATAGAGCACGTCGAACTTGGATTGGAGTTATTGAGTTGTAATTATGTGCGAGGACAGAAGGTCTCGCGCATATGCGTGGCTGGTGGGCACATATGCGCGAGTTGTCCAGAGTAGTGGGCGCATATGCGCCGAGAAGGGGCGCGCATATGCTCCTGTAGATTAAAATGTTAAGTGCCGAGACCGTAGGTCTCGCGCATATGCGCGAGACGTGCAGACTAAAGAATAAGCCATGTGTACTTTACATGCAATATATATGTTTCCAAAGTCTTTCTTCTTCAGAATTGCATCCGAGGAACTCTGAGAAATCCTTCAGCATTTTCATCTTCAACACTTGGTTTTGCAAGATCCGGCCAACCGAATTTGAATCCGAGGCTAGATTCGTGTTCCTCTCACCCTAAGCTTCAACAGGATGTAAGTATCTTTTAGTTTCAGCATGTTTGGGAGTTTACATGTTGGGGAAATTCTGATATGCTTGTAATTATGGGTTCTCGATATTATTGACATCGTAGAAACGTAAACGAATCGAGAAAGTGATACCATATGTGATTGTTATGAGTTTTCCCGCATGTATTGGGTGGAAATGATGCAGATTTGGAGATCTTGATATATAGATTATGATGGTTGTGAGTTGAGGATTTGACTTGTTGATATAAGTTGCGATTTGAGTTGATTGGTATTGAGAAATCACGCCGTTATGCCGTCGAATTGTATTGAGATTTAATAATGATTTGTACAAGGCTTGCTTTGAGTTGTATTTTGATAGAATACATCTATACATTGCCATTTCAGATTAAGATTGACAGAGTTGATATTCCGGCTTCGAGACTTCAAAATATTTCACGACAAGAAAGGTATAATTCATGTTGATTCGGGGAGATATAACTCGAATTAGATCTGATTTGAGTTTCCCAAAATCACATACTAGATTGTTATCTTTTTATATGTTGATGCTTTGTTTATAGATTGATATTCAAGCATTTAAGATAGGAAAGACATTGGCAGACTTGCCAAGCTAGACGTTCGGTGATATCGACGCATAGGAGCAGAATTGACTCCGATTGTAGAAATTCGATATAGACATGACCGAAGTCTAGGAATAAGACGTACCGTCACCCCGATTGGGAGGGTAGGTGGCAGACGGTGACGTCTTATTCACACCGAGATCCCTAGAGTTAGAGTCGAGTCGAGTCAAGATATGATTTCGATTTTATTTGCATGCTGATATTGATTTGGTTTCATAGATTATGGAACCTACTGCCATTGATTCTATTCCGGATAGCATGCTTCATGATTTATATTGTGTATATGCATGTGTACCATGTTTTATACTGGGATTTGTTCTCACCGGAGTTTCCGGCTGTTGTTGTGTCTGTATGTGTGCATAACAACAGGTGGGGCAGGATCAGGGTCGAGACGAGGATGATTGAGAGTTGATAGCGTGGTGATCACGGGCGTAGCAGAATAACTAGTTGTGGTATTAGGCATGTATTAATTATTAATACTTTTAAGCACTAGAGTTAGAGTCGAGTCGAGTCAAGATATGATTTCGATTTCATTTTCTTGCTGATATTGATTTGGTTTCATAGATTATGGAACCTACTGCCATTGATTCTATTCCGGATAGCATGCTTCATGATTTATATTGTGTATATGCATGTGTACCATGTTTTATACTGGGATTTGTTCTCACCGGAGTTTCCGGCTGTTGTTGTGTCTGTATGTGTGCATAACAACAGGTGGGGCAAGATCAGGGTCGAGACGAGGATGATTGAGAGTTGATAGCGTGGTGATCACGGGCGTAGCAGAATAACTAGTTGTGGTATTAGGCATGTATTAATTATTAATACTTTTAAGCACTAGTTTGATTGTATAACTGAAATGAGACATGTATTTGCTTTTAATGAAATGCAATAAATTTTATGTATGTGTGTTATGTTAAAAGCAAATTTTTGATCCACATTTTCTAGCAAAGATCCATTTAATCCCAATGATAATCGAGTTAGAGCCCGGGTCCCCACACTTACCTTCATTTACAGCACGAAGCAAAACAAGATTTCTTCCTACCAAAAGCTTCTTTCTTCATTCATTTCATCATTTTGAAGTTAGAATTAAGTGCTCCATCACAAGAACTTCCTAAGGGTGTAAGTTTTCTTCTCCTTTAGTTGTTCTACATGTATAGGGGTAACTTTCACCTTGTATAGAAATAGTAACTGAACTATTGGTTTATTGACAGCATAGGTGAAATGTCTGCTTATTCGTTTTCTTAAAACGTGCTAGAATTTTTTTTTTTTTACCTTACATAGCATCGGCCGAATATTACACATTTGCATAAAAAGATTTTAGAACCATTTTAAAAGTTAAAACTACCAACTATATATCTGAGAAATACAGCTCATACTATAATCTCTCAAAAATCATTCAAAAGCATAAATAAAAAGTCGTAACAATATCTTAACATAACTTAAAACCATAAATAATAACTAGTGCGGAAAACTAGCGTCGGTCCTCGGGTTATGTGCACCTTCAGTCCAGTCAGATCAACTACCAAGACCTCCATAAACATAATCATCATAATCACCTGCATCAATCACACCTAGTGAGTCTAAAGACTCAACACTTCATATCCGTGATAACAAGTAATACGTAATACAGTTCACATACAACAGTGAAAAATACTTGTACTTAAAATATCGTTTTCATGAAGATGCATAAATTTTAAACAAAATCATTTTCATGATGCATAAACTTTAAATAATAACATTTTCATAATGATGCATCCTCTTTAAACATAAACATTTTCATATCAACATAAACTCCATATTCGTATCCATATTCGTATCCATATTCATATTCATGTTCGTGTATGTTGAATTCAGATCGTGACTGTGACTCGTATTCTTAATCTTAATGGGCGATGGATCCATCTAAAGAAACCACAGTACTGGGCGGCGGGGGACACCAGCAACACTTTCACCAGTCAACTGGGTCCTGGTCTATGTATTAACATATTCGTATTCGTATTCGTATCCGTATCCAAGGAAACACGATCGTCGGGCTCGACTCTAACTCTAACATTTAAAATAAACATTTTGACATCTTAAAAATTCATAAACATTTAAAATTGACATATGACATATAAAAATTCATAAACATCCATAATCATTGAAAATAATCATATTAGCATATAAAACAGCAATCAGGACACTGCCATGATGTTTACTAATTTCTAGGTGTAAAAAGACCGTTTTACCCCTAGACGTAAAATTTCACGTTTTTGACTTTTTCTTAATTCCATTGACTCTAACATGTCCCAATTAATTATTTAAGCCTACATGAATTTTCTCATATTTTTATTTAGCTTAATTCGAGGACTTTTAATTTAATCTTTAAATAAGACGTATTAAAACGTTTTAATCCCGAATTAAACCAAATCTTAATATAAAATTCCCAAATTAAAAACTTAGACTTCTAATAATTATTTAAGCTTAAAAATAATTTTCCATAATTTTATGAAGCCTAAAACTATGTGTTTTAATTAACTCGTTAATTAGCGTTTCGTGCGTCGATTAAATAACGAATAAATCCAAAACTCGTTATTTTGATCCCAAATTTTAAACATAACATTTTTAAGATTTATTCTACCCTTTCAAGTCATGATCCACCCACGTAAACCCTTGGATCAATTTTTCTTTCTTAAATTTTCGTTTTTGACACCTTATCAAACGCACCGAGCCATCTTCTAATTTACCCGAGCCACGCCCGAGCCACCTTGAACCAAAACCTAGCCAACCCAACTAGGGACCCTATTGTGCAAGCCCAGCCCGTAAAACAAGCCCTAGCCCGCTCAAAAACCCCCTAGAACTTGACCCAAATTCTGCATGTTTTTGTGTGTGTGTCTCCTAGGATATTTAGGACTCCTAATTGAACTAGGACACTTCCAGCCCCTAACCACTTGACCCCTCATGACCCTAACCTCCTCTGGCCACGCCCAGATGCAGCCCAGACCAGCTCATCCCCTTAAACCCAGCAGCGAAGCCACTGAACTTTGACAGCAACCTCACACTCAACTTTCTGCCAAATTCTTCTCCCTCACGTTTTCTGTGTTTGGCTCAAAAGCCCATCGAGCCACCCTGCACCAACTCATGGCCAGACCCTTTAGGCACCCTCTTGGACCCTTAGAACCCAAAGGGCTCGATTCCCAGTTGCAAACCGAAGCCATACGTCCCAGCAACACAAACTGGCCGAGAAAACCCACCTAGACTAGGACTCCATGTTTTCTTGCTTAGCCACTTGACCCCCGAACCAGACCTTGAACCAGCCCCTTGTGCACCTTCTTAGGACTCTACGGACCTAACATAGCCCAGCCCAGACCACCTGGCCGAGCCCACAAGCCCTGCACTAGCTGCTGAACCTGTGTTGTTCTCTTCTTGAAGCTCACGGGTTGGAGTCCTTCTTGGATAGGACTCCTCCCAGCCAACTTGTCTCGAGTTCTAGCGTGGCTAGGACTCTTCCTTTGACCCTCACGGACCCTAGCCAAGCTCTGGTCCAACCCCAGCCAAGCCAAGCCCCAAACCACCCATCAACCGAGCCCCTTGAACACATATACACATGATTGGATTTCCAGCTTATGTTATTGTTTTGTGCAACGTTTTTGGTGGATTTCAATGACTCTAAAACATGTGTAAATCATCCTTAATTATATCCTAGCCATGACAGCCCCTTTAGCAACCATATAAACATGTTTTTGGTACAAAAATCAAGCTTTAAAAATCACCTTTGATGCATGAACGAAAATAAAACAAAGTGCCCCTTATTTTTCATGCAATTTCAAATATAAATGCATAATATTGTGTGATGATGAGTAAAGGGAGAATATGGCGTGCCTTTGCGTTTTAAACGCACGAATAAACATTGACGATTGCGAAGAACGACGGCGAACGACCAAGGTTTGAAACTCCCTCGAAGCTAACGAATTTTCTTTCAATTGCTGAAGGTGTGTGTAGAGGCCTAGAAATCCGTGCTTGAAAAATTGCGGAAAATTTAAAAATTTTCTTTTTAAATAAATAAAATTGCCTCATTCATAATTGAACTGATAAATAAAGTTTGATGTTCAAAGTGGCAGCGGAAGAAATTAACATTTTTCGAAACAACAGTTAAAAATTTATCCAACAATATATAAAAATGTCTGAGCAATCAAATAATAACAAATGCTGAACTGAGGTCCTCGGGTCCTACTACTGCCGACTCGAGCTGGCTCACTGGTCCCCGCCCTCGATCCCGACATCATCAGTACCTACAACAATCAAGTCTAGTGAGTCTAAAGACTCAACATGCATATATCGTAAATAACGAGTAAGTAATATAGTAAGATATGCATGGGATAAAATATCATGTCATGAGGCATACTGAAAATAACTTGTTCTGAGCAATTATAATACGTGCATAACTGAACTGAAAATCATAGTAAAAATGTTTGCTCCTTGGAGCCCTGTACTGAAATAGCTGTATATAATTTTCTGGTGAGATTATGGTCTATACAAGTGGTCCCTGAACTGAACTAACCGGTAACTGGCGACCGGACTTAATAATGTATGTCTGATCAGACTACTATCACGGTATACTGGGTGAAACAACTGAACTGACCGGTAACTGGCGACCGGGCCGGTAACTGGCGACCAGACTTAATCATGATAGTAGAGTGACCACAAGCAATATTGCATAAATCTCAAAATTTGTATTTTTGCACGTAATATAATTAATTAACATAATTAAATATCCTGTCATAATTTTACTGAATGGATTGGATCGCTCCCAGGCTCGCTGCAATCTAAATGTGTCATGAAAAATATGCAATAGCTTTAAAATGCACAACTATGCAATTAAACCCGAAAGTGCGACAATTACGTCCAACGACTCCGTATTTAATCATGACCCCTAACCAACCCGAACCAACACTGAACTAACATGTAGTCATGATTAAAATATGCCCAAAATGATGAAATAATGCTCCAAAAATGGTGAGGGTCGAAATCTAGGTGAAATGGAGGCCAAAACATGAAACGTTCTTTCGAGAGCCAATTTGGCACATCGCACCGTAAATTCTCGTACGACCTCAAAAATGATCCGAATGACAAACGGTCAAAACCATGACCTTCCCAACTCAATGAGGCACTGTCCAGTTCAAGCCCATAGGCTAAAAGCCAACCAAGATCTCGAACGAGCCTCCGAACCTTCACAGCAAGTTGCTGTCAAATTCCAGCAGCAGCAACTTCGCTTGCATCACGTCGTTTGCGAGACTTTTGGCCATTGGGGCTTGAACCACCAACAAGAGCCTCTCAACCACATCCCAAGGAATGATTTGAACCATGGCTAAGGGCCCTAGGCCAGCCACAATTTGCAACCTTCCAGCAAACATCAGAAAAGTTCACCCGAGAGCACCTTTGCATGCGCGTGAGGTGTTTGGCTTTGATTGCTGTCTCGTGTCGTTCCATTGGCCATTTGATTGACCATGGCACGATCTAGACATTTAGGGGCATGGTGTAAACCGTGGCTAAGGGCCATAGGTCAACCAAGATCCACACCATTCCCTAAAATTCGAAACAACACAAGCTGAAAAAGAGGAAGCCGAAAGGGGAAAGGGGCTGTTCTTGCGTTTTCTTTAAAAACCGATGCACCATGGACCAAGCCACCAAAATGGCGACTTAGCCACGTCTTATACATGCTAAGGAATTGATCTAACCATGGCTATAGGTCCTTGGGGCAGCCATGATCCGATCCATTCCCTTATGACAGCAACATCAGATTTTTTCGAAACACAAATGGACACAAATGGAGTTGCTGTCATTTTCTTGGTCTCGGTTGACATGGGACTCAAACCACTAGACAAATGTGTTCCTAACATGTCCTAGTACATGCCTAGGATCAGCTTTGGGAGCCTGGAAGTCGAACCAATACCTGCAACAATGAAAACTAGCCGACCCGTGAAGCATCATGAAAACCGAAAAATCTGCATGCTATTTTTCTGAAAATTTCTTTGATGTATTTTCCGTTTTTGACATGGGAAATGATGATCATGTAATGAAAAGTAATTGATAATAGGACTTGATTGAAGAGCAATAAAAACGTATACATGCCTTGGTTTTCGTTTGAAAGAAAAACGAAAAGAATAGACGATACGGCGCGGAGGAGGCGGAGTTGCTTCTCTTGTTTTCTTTCTTGTTTTTCTTCCTTAATTTTACCATAGCCTCTCACGATTTTCAGTGCTAAAGGAGACTGAAATTTTCGAGATTATGGAGTGGGAGGGAGTCTAGGAAATTAAATGGGAAGATACAAGATAAAGGGAAGGGAAAATATTCTTTCTATCTACTAGTTTGAGTGATAAGGAAAAGAATGATATCAAAGATTTTTCTTGGGGATACTAGAGGTGTATATGGGCGACTTTAAGGTCTAGGTGCAAAAGGGAGAATTGGTTTAATTAAATCTTGGTAGTGATTTAAAAGTTGGGGAGGATAAATCTATCTAGAATAGTTAAGGGGATAAATAAAGAATGAGTTGAAATAAAAATCACAATTAAATCTTTTAAAAAAAGGAGCATGGCCAATTTTTTTATCTAGCTAGGTGGGGTGGGATCTTGCTCAATTAATTAATATAGAAGATTTGTTGTGATATAATTTATCTCCCAATAAAAAATGGATAGGAAAACTATTAATTAAATGGGTTGACAACTAAACTTTTAAATTAAATCATTGGGGCCGAAAATTATAATAAAAGAGGAGGGAAAATATTTATTGAATATTGTATTTTAACTCTTTAGTGTTTTATCTACTCATTAAATATTTAAAAGAATTAAGGAATTAATTATTGAACTCTATTTACTACTTATCTCAATTTATTTAAATAATTCCTTAAACCTTCTTTTACAATGAATTTACTTATTATTTATCTTAAATAAATTTCAGGAAATGTTTTCTTAACATTAAATTTTATCTCTTCACTCCAACTCCGGTCCGGCCTCACTTAAAGAACTGAAAAGAATAAAATTTACACTACTGAATAATTAACTTCAATGAAAGCATTTAAATATTCACGCATTGAAGTCAATTTAATTTAAAATACTAGAATTATGCATGGCTTATACGTAGTCTAATTAGGGTTCTACAACTCTCCCCCCCTTAAAGAAATTTCGTCCTCGAAATTAGAACTCACCGAATAACTCGGGGTACCAACTTCTCATTTTTGGCTCATACTCCCACATAGCTTCCTCCTCTGAATGGTTGAGCCATTTGACTTTGACTCGCTTAACCAACTTGTTCCGCAGCTTCCTCTCCTGTCTGTCTAAGATCTGCACTGGTCTCTNTGGTCTCTGGTGCTCTGCCTTCACTAACTGACAAGTCAGACACTCANTACTTTCTCAGCATGGAGACGTGGAACACATTGTGTACTTCGGCCAGATTCGGTGGAAGAGCAACACGATAAGCTAGCGTCCNGAGTACGGCGACATATGGGCCTCTGATAAGATGTCTGCTTGGATAGAATCACTGCTAGGAACCCATATCCTGTG
>NW_027358091.1:0-307 GCF_012295235.1 Primulina huaijiensis | reverse complement strand
AGACATGGTCGCCGACAGCAAACTCTAAATCTCTCCTCCTCTGATTNCTGACCACTGCGAATACGGTCAAGAAGAGAGGACTGAATGGTCAAGGTAGATAGACGGGGAACTCTACCTTGAGGATATGACTCTAGATCAAACCTCTGCATCTCAAGCTGAAGAGGTCTTTGAATCGTCAAATGAGCCATTACTGCGACTTTTCGGCTCAATGCATCTGCAACTACATTAGCTTTACCCGGGTGGTAGCTAATGTCAAAGTCGAAATCCTTTACAAGCTCCAACCAACGCCTCTGACGCATGTTCAGCT
>NW_027358090.1:0-463 GCF_012295235.1 Primulina huaijiensis | reverse complement strand
CTTCTTAACTAAGCTTAACCCAAGCAACCAGCCGCTGTACCACCCGTGAAAACAAAACAGCCGAAACTACCACTCCCCTCCCAATTCACACCAAGCCCCCGAAGATCGAGCTTCTCCCTCAACCAAACACCCATGACTCCTTCCTAACATCTAACTAGACTCTACACTGTCTGAAACACGGCTGGGATTGAGCCCATGCACAGCCGCATTCTCCATACCTTGATCGACCCATTACCGAAACGATAAACAAGAACCGAGACCACCCTTACAAGATGCTATGATGATCTCGATTTCAGCCTATCCCTCCACTCTCCTTGGTGATAACAGTCTTCGAACACACCTACAGCAGATCCCTTGCACAAACTGAATGAAAACGTGAGTGACAAACCAAAGGAATACAAGAATTATTTGGGAAATTGTAAACCATGTGAACTCCCGCTTGGATCAGAAGATTTACAGACAA
>NW_027358089.1:0-598 GCF_012295235.1 Primulina huaijiensis | reverse complement strand
ATACGATCAAACATGGCAAGCTATTAAATAAAATTAATGATGAGAGTTTCATTGTGAACACTCGGCCCNCTTGGATCGACGTGCACCTACTCTAACAAGAATATCTTGCCCAGAAAGGTCCTGGAAATGGTATGTTCTATATCGAAGTAATCATTTCAATTAACTCTATTTCTTGGGTATTAGATAATGGTTGTGGCTCACATCTCTGTAAATGAGTTGCAGGTGATGGGAAGAAGTAGGAGACTTAGGGAAGGTGAGACGTTCTTGAGGCTGGCAATGGAGTAAGAGTCGCTTCCATGGCTATTGGAGATGTTTACTTGCTTTTGAACAATGATTTTAAGTTAGTTTTAAGAGGTGTTTTGTTTGTACCTGATTCGGTGAAAGACAGTATTTCCATTTCTATGTTTGATAATGATGGATATTCTTGTTTATTTAGCAAAGGTGTTTGCAACATTTACAAGAATGAATGTTTAATAGGTACTGGAGAACTTGAAAACGATCTCTATAACTTAAAATTGAAAGATATTACACTAAACAATGTCCAAGAAATAATAACAACAAACAAGCGAAAGCAAGATACTCTTAATACGGCATAATT
>NW_027358088.1:0-876 GCF_012295235.1 Primulina huaijiensis | reverse complement strand
TTGTTAATGCCAGGGTAATTTTGGAAAAATCTGAAATAAAACGACAATAATAACCCGTCAAACCAAGAAAACTGCGTACCTCTGATACAGTGGTAGGGATAGGCCACTTCTGTATCGCCTCCATTTTCGCTGGATCAACAGCTAATCCATCATTTGAGACAACATGGCCTAAGAAAGAAATTTTCTCTAACCAGAACTCACATTTCTTCAACTTAGCATACAACCTCTTCTCTCTCGACAATTGAAGAATGACTCTGAGGTGCTCTGCATGAAGCTCTTTGGTCTTGGAATAGATCAATATATCATCGATGAAAACAATGAAAAAGCTATCCAAATACGGCTTGAACACCCGGTTCATAAGATCCATGAAGACTGAAGGAGCATTATTCAGACCAAACGACATCACAATAAATTCGTAATGACCGTACCTAGTCCGGAACGCCGTCTTACGGATATCAGACTCACTAACCTTCAACTGATAATAACCAAATCGCAGATCGATCTTCGAAAACACGGTTGCCCCCTGCAGTTGATCAAAAAGATCGTTTATTCACGGTAACGGATATTTATTCTTGATAGTCACTTTGTTGATCTCTCTATAATCAATGCAAAGCCGCAAAGACCCGTCTTTCTTTTTGACGAAAAGAACCGGAGCTCCCCAAGCCAAAGAACTCAGCCGAATAAAACCTTTATTCAATAGATCCTACAATTGCGTCTTCAACTCTTTCATCTCTGTAGGGGCCATTCTGTACGGAGCCTTAGAAATAAGAACCGTTCCGGGGACTAGATCAATCAAAAACTCTACATCTCTATCCGGCGGTAAACCCAGCGCATCATCCTCAAATACATCAGGGAACTCTCTCACAACTTCAATAT
>NW_027358087.1:0-1049 GCF_012295235.1 Primulina huaijiensis | reverse complement strand
GTGGACTTGTGAACCTAGCCGGCGCCCCAGCCCCTGAACCAATGTGTTGTGAACCATCTTAGGACCCTAGTGACATGCCCAAACCTAGCCCGTGTGCCCTTGACCGAGCCTCCTTCCCATACACAAGCGCGCACCCCTGCACGATTCTGTGCAGTATCTCTGGTAGGAGTCCTTGTGTATCAGGACTCCTTCCAGCCCTCAAACCCGAGTCCAACTTGGCTAGGACTCTACCACAGACTCAACCAAGCCCCTAGCCAGCCCTGAACCCAAGCCAAGGCCAGCCCTCCCCCTTATTCAAGAAACTCGATCCCTTAAACCCCATGACAGCAAAAATCGGTTTTCTTTTGTTTCTGCCGTGAGTTGGGTGTGTGTGTGGGACTCTAATTCACATAATAACTTAGATTGATCATCACTTAATATCATGGCAGCCCCTTCATGCAAAAGAGCAAGATTTCGAACCATAATTCATGAGTACAAAACATGCATGGTTAATATTCGAAAATAGCACATAAACATCATGCTTTCCATAATAAAAATTCTTAAAACGATATTATGATGTGATAGACGAGAAAAGAATGTATGGCGTGCCTTTGCGTTTTAAACGCACGAAAAACCATTGGCGACGAAGAATGGGACGAGGAGACGAAGGCTTTGAAGTTTCCCTTTGGATTTTTCTCAATTATTTCCTTGCCTTCTACGTGGGATGTGGGTGCCGTGTGGTAGAGGGTTTTAGGGGAGAGTTTTTCTGAATTTAAGAGTGTGGCCATGTGTTTCTTTGTTGCATGGTGTAGGGTTTTTTAGGTATTTATTATTTTATATAGCTAATTAAATTACTAACTAGGCTTAGGCCTATTAAGCCACTAAATTAAGCCCATTATTCATAATTAGGATTTAATAAAATATTAACAAAGTTTTTGTTTAAGAAAATTTGTGAATTTATTAGCCGGGTTGCCAAAAAGCTCGTATTTTAGTTGAAAAACCAACACCGATAAAATTTCCGTCCTGGCGTATAAAATCATCTCAAAACCCCTTATTTTCAAAAATATGAA
>NW_027358086.1:0-410 GCF_012295235.1 Primulina huaijiensis | reverse complement strand
CTCAAAACCGAAAGTTACCCACACCAAAAATCAAAATTTTTAAACTCGAGGAGCACTTGTAAAGTTTCTGTAAAAATCTGAGGGATCCATGAAACAAGCTTTGAAAAGATGATTTGGCCACGTCCTAGACATGATAAGGAAGGGTTCTAACCATGGCTATAGTCCCTAGGACAGCCAAGATTCTAACACCCCTCAAACAACTCAAGAACAGAAAATTGTGAACCAACTCTGTAGCTTGTGTGAAACATTTGCTGTCATGCTTTTGTTTCAAAGATTTGGACTCAAACCAATGAATCAATAACTCCCTATCACCCTCTAAAACATTCCTAGAAGCAGCCATGAATGCCTGGAACCGAGCCACTCCATGTAAACAACACAAACATACAAAACCGTGAAGCACAAAGCACAAG
>NW_027358085.1:0-233 GCF_012295235.1 Primulina huaijiensis | reverse complement strand
TGTCGCCACTTCTCTCGACTCCTAGCTTTGGGGTTTTAATCAGCCTGCAAGGCCCTGAGCTTCATCTGTCAAGATGCAAGGCTAAATTGTTCGATGAACAAGATTTCAGTTGCAAGCCTACAAGGTCAGCTGTTCTTCAGACGAAACTCATCCATGCTGGGACGTTGGTTGATTCAATCACTAGCTGTATTCCGCTTGAGCCTAGTTTGAGTCTGCTCGACCAGTTAGCTAGC
>NW_027358084.1:0-486 GCF_012295235.1 Primulina huaijiensis | reverse complement strand
GAATTTTAGGGAATGGTGTGGATCTTGGTTGACCTATGGCCCTTATCCACGGTTTACACCATGCCCCTAGATGCCTAGATCGTGCCATGGTCAATCAAATGTCCACTGGAACGACACGAGACAGCAATCAAAGCCAAACACCTCACGCGCATGCAAAGGTGCTCTCGGGTGAACTTTTCTGATGTTTGCTGGAAGGTTGCGAATTGTGGCTAGCCTAGGGCCCTTAGCCATGGTTCAAATCATTCCTTGGGATGTTGTTGAGAGGCTATGGTCGGTGGTTCAAGCCCCAATGGCCAAAAGTCTCGCAAACGACGCGATGCAAGCGAAGTTGCTGCTGCTGGAATTTGACAGCAACTTGCTGTGACGGTTTGGAGGCTCGTTCGAGTTCTTGGTTGGCTTTTAGCCTATGGCCTTGAACTGGACAGTGCCTCATTCAGTTGAGAAGGTCATGGTTTTGACCGTTTGTCATTCGGATCATTTTTGAGG
>NW_027358083.1:0-14395 GCF_012295235.1 Primulina huaijiensis | reverse complement strand
AATTGAGTGAAAGTTTTCCCAAAATCTAAGGAAAACAAGGATTGAGATGCATTTCTATCATGCAAAAAGAAAATGATATGCCTTTGTTAATACAAAAACTCTTGTGAGACGGTTTCACGGATCAATTTCGTGGGTCGAATATCTTATTTGGGTCATCCATGAAAAAGTATTACTTTTTATATTAAGAGTATTACTTTTTATTGTGAATATCGATAAGGTTGACCCGTCTCACAGATAAAAATTCGTTAGACCGTATCAGAAGAAACATACTCCTTTGTTAATTGATATATTTGAAGATTAATATGTGTTCTACCTTCGTAATTTGTTTTGATTAAAAAAATTTAACTTTGTCCACATGACGTGGATATGAGCGAGTAATGCAACCAAACCAACGGTTAGAGCAGAGATATTTGGGGGTATAACTTTAGCCAAACTTTGTTTTTTAAAAACTACTTTTTCCAAATGTATTTGAGTGTTTTGAAATACACGTTAGAATATCATTTTTTTAAATGTTTGATCAACGTTATTTTACTAACTATCCCGAGTGAGCAAGCATTGTAATTTTTTTTCCTCACAAAGAAACCCTTCTAACTATCACATCAGAGAAAAATAAAAAAAATTTGAAAATGAGTATATACTTAAAAAAGTCATCCAAAAATAATTAATATCTACCCTTCTATTTTGTTCAGACAAATATGTGATTCTTCTTAATTGATGATAATTTATTTTTTTTTGGGTGAAAGTAAATTATTTGGTAACTTTTTACTCCGGATGCTCATGGAATTGCACTAAGATTTGAGAGAGAAACTATGTAAATGGTGTGAAAATTCTGAATCTCGAATGACCTATTAATTGGCGAAGTTCGGAAAGTTCATATCCGAACCTACTGTATAGTTACTTGTCATGCTTGCTTTGATGCCTCATCGGACGAATGGGATCGGAAGGTCCGAACTAGGGTTTGGTAGTTCCAAACATCAACTTTATCTGCATGCCAAGCACTCAAGCTCGAGTTGACACCTAAGCAGGTTCGGAAGTTCCGATCACGCTTCGGAAGGTCCGAATTGACCTTAGCTGATTCCGAACTAGCTGCTAATTAAACACCCTATTTTGCTAAATATTTGATGCCTTAATCATGTTTAAACATTACTTTATTACAAATCGGACCATGTTGGTCCTCATTGTTGTTTTTAAAATTCTTCTTTCTTTATATTTTTTTTATCCTCATTGTGGAAACAATGACTGCTAGTCACTCTTGTTGATATCTAATTGAGTTTGTTTTAGGTGTATACATTTCTCCGGTATGACAGTGTCTGTGAAACTTAATCCTTTTTATGGAGTTGCATTAATTTCCTTTTCCTTCTAGAATCACCCATTTGTTCGTTTTTCCTTGAAAGAAATAAATATCATGTTCTCTGTAGATTCGAACTCGCTCACCATTACACACATTTTGTTTATAGAACAAATATTTAAGTTCGGTGGCTCAACGACAGCACACCAAATTTTGGCGTCTTTGCATGGGAACAATGCAAGGTTAGTTTCTTCTGAGTTTCGTTATTTTCTTTTCTTTTTATGCCTCGTTCTTCTCGTACAAGTGAACTTGAATAAGTTACAAAAATCGAGACGACGACTAGAAGATTGAGTATGGAAGCAAGTCTACGGGATAAACAACCATCATCATCGTCATCTCTTGGTTTAAACATAGGTTTGGAGTCAAGTGACACTGAAAGAGAATTTGATCTTGATCTTGAGACTGAAAGATATGAGAATGACATAGAGACAGTGACAAAACCAGTTCAAAGAACTCTCAGAGAGTTAGTTAATCCTATTGTGATTCAGTAGCCATTATGCATTCATTCCCTAATACTGATGCAACATCTGAATTGAAATATGGTTCGATTCATCTATTACCATTTTTTCGTTGTCTTCCAAGTGAAGATCCTCATAAGCATCTGAAAGAATTTCATATTGTGTGCACGACTATGAAATCACAAGGAATTACGGAGGAACAAATTTCATTGCGAGCTTTTCCATTCTATTTAGCTGACAAAGCTAAGGATTGGCTTTACTACTTGCTCTCTGGAACGAAAACAACTTGGGATGCAATGAAAATAGCACTCAGATTTTATATTAAAAAATAATATTTGCAATCTAAAAAAATGTAAACTCATAGGAAATAAATATCCTATTTCTCTTGTTCAATGTGCCAAATTGAGTGAAAATATTGCCAAAATTTAAGGAAAACAAAGATTGAAATGCACTCTATCATGCAAAAATAAAATTATATACCTTGGTTAATTGATATATTTGAAGATTATATGTGTTCTATCTTCGTAATTTTTTTGATAAAAAAATTAATTTTGTCCACATGCCATGTATATGAGTGAGTAATGCAACCAAACCAACTGGGGAATAACTTTAGTCAAACTTCATTTTTAAAAAATGAAATTCTCCAAGTGTATTTGATTGTTTTCAAATACAAATGAGAATATCATTTTTTTTAAAAAAAAAATGTTTGATCAAGGTTATTTTGCTGTAATTTGCTACCAAATGAATGTGAAGGTAAATCATTTGGTAACTTTTTACTCGGTTATTCCGGACTCGTCTGGAATTGCACTAAGATTTGAGAGAGAAACTATGTAAATGGTGTGAAACTTCTGAATCTCGAATGACATATTTATAGGCAGCTGCTCTATAGTTAATGTGTACGTTGTGTTATTTAGTTTAAAATAATAAAATGATAAATATAATTTTTTGTATTAACATTTTAGAATAAAAAGTATTATTGATTAAAATGTATTAAAAAACAGTGTGATCAGTGATGGAATTGATGGTGGCAATAGGAGTTGTGGATTGCCTTCAACAGATGTTTTTGGTGAGGCAAAAATTGAATCTGAAAAGGAAGTAGATAAGAGTACCGATGAGGGGGAGAAAAACTTTAGTGAAGATCTAGGTTGAGAGAAAGAGAATCAAAATATTGACAAGAAATATAATGAGAACATTGAGGTTAAACACAGTGGTGAGGGTGAACTTGTTGGATTACTTGATTTGCATGTGGAAAAAAATCTTGGATAAACCGATAACTCTGTGCAAGGGGATATTGATGAGAGCGACTCTGCGAGTAGTGCGGGTAGTTCACAATTAGTCATAGATATTGGTAATCATTTTCCAACCTCAATTGTGCAGGCTGTTATGACGAGTGGCGACTGTGTGAAGAAAAAGAAAGGCGAAATGTTTGTAACTTCACCATGTTTAATACCTAAATGTGAATATATATTATGCTATTAAAGTTATAAATGCTTATGTCGACGATTAACGTGTTTCTATTTTTTCTGATATTCCTGAATCAGGGAAATTGTCACGCCCCAAAATCACGGCGTCGGTGACATCCGACATTGTTAATCAAATAACAATAAGCCTCGTAGCAAATAACCAAATACCAGTCTATTTCATAAATTTTTCATTGTCTTTACAAATGAAGAAAAATACAGAGGTTGCGGAAGCGAAAAGTACAAACATTACTAAGAAAGACAAAGGAACACTAATGGACTTGAATATCCAGAACTTGAATTGCTTCATTCTAATTCTTTACCAGCCCCAGAACTGCTCATGCTCCTTTTCTTCTACATGTTCTTCATTCTCATCTGGAGAGGGACATAAGGGGGTGAGCGTTTTGGGAAACACTCAGCAATTAGGGCCGATCGAATACCAGAAAATATTTGATACATAATACTTTTAAACCTTCTTCTTTTACATAACATAGTATATCAGAGTTGGATGAACATAAGTTAATCATTGAACAAATCAGAGTTTCAAAGTTGGATGAACAAAAATCAGATTTAGAACAATCAGAACTTTGAATCAGAACATTTCAGAACAGAACTTATCAGACACACAGATTATAATGATCATGGGCTATCCTTGATCTTGGGCTCTCTCTGGATCCTTCTCCTGTAAATGGTCTCCCTCTGGGGCCTTTTTCCGCATTCGGGCTCCCTCTGGGGCCTTCTCCCAAAGACAGGCTCCCTATGGAACCTTTTCCTCACAAGCTTTCCCGATGCATCATTATCAGTTTCAAACAAATAACTTATCATTCGGAGACAAATTGGTTCGAACAGAATGACACCAACATAGAACGAAATGGAAAAGCATAAACAAACAAACAAGACGAAACGAAACGAAATGATTTGAAGTAACTTAGTGGTTTTCGAAATCCACACTTATTCACATCATGCAGTAGACGATCGAATTTTAAAACATACATAATATTTAAAACATATAAACCTACTTACCTGAAAGATTGTTCCAAAAATCTTGGAATGAACAAGTTGGAGCTTGACACTGAAAAATCAGTCACCTTGAAAAAATGTTTGCGCTTAAGTTAACCGTTGGATCGATCGGAATTTTGGATATGTTGCTCCAAACACGTGTAGGTATATTCTGAACGGTGGAGATCGGATTTAGATGTGTAAAACAATGATCAAAGGCAGAATTTTTGGTACTCGAAAATTACAACTTTTGGAGAAAATTTTTGATGTTGTTTTGGTGTGATTTCACTCATTCTTTTGCCACTATTTATAGGCACCAATATGAATTTAGGCCTTCCCCCTCCATACCAAATGTTGTATGGTTAATGGCATTAATCACCAATGTGACTTTAGGCATTCTCCCTCCATATCAAAGGTTGCATGGTTAATGGCATTAATCACCAATGTGACTTTAGGTCTTCTCCCTCCATGCCAAAGGTTGCATGTAATTTATCCTCCTCCATGCCATAATTCATCTCCAATGCAAAACAAAAATCAACTTGGTATTTTGTCTCTTTGTATAGTAAAATTTTGGATCTTCACATCCTTCCTTCCTTGTTTAAAGTTTCGTCCTCGAAACTTGAATTAGCTTGGTCTTTGAAAAGGTAGGGATAAACGGTGCGCATCTTCTCTTCTAGCTCCCATGTAGATTCCCATTCAGTATGGTTTGACCATTGTATTTTTACGTACGGGATGGTGCGGTGACGTAGCACTTGTTCTTTGGTGTCCACTATACGGATAGAGACTTCTTCATATTTCAATTCTTCATTCATGTTGTCGTCAAGTAGCAGTGGTGCAACCTCAAGAATATGACTCGAGTCGGGAATGTATCTTCTTAGTTGCGAAACGTGGCAGACGTTATGGATTCGTGACATGTCAGGCGGCAAGGCTAGTCGATAAAAGCTAGGGTTCCGATTCTTTCCAGAATTTCAAAGGGTCCAACATATCTTGGGTTTAATTTTCCCGATTGCTGAAGCGGACCACTCCCTTCATAGGTGAAACCTTGACATAGTTCTTCTCTCCGACTTCAAACTCCAACGGCCTTCTCTTCAAGTCAGCCCATCTCTTTTGTCGGTCCTGAGTCGCTTTGAGTTTCTCCCTGATGATAGCTACCTTCTCAACTGTGATCTGTACTAGTTCAGGCCCGGTGATGGCTTTCTCCCCGATTTCATCCCAATACAGGGGCGATCTACATTTTCTTCCATAGAGCGCTTCATAAGGGGTCATCTCTATGCTACTGCGATAGTTGTTATTGTATGCAAACTCTATTAAAGGTAGATGCTCACTCCAATTTCTTTTGAAATCTAGAGCACACGCCCTTAACATGTTTTCTAAGGTTTGAATTGTTCTTTCGGTTTGGCCATCTATTTGCGGGTGATAGGTCGTGCTTACTTTGGTTCCCATGGCTTCTTGGAAACTTTTCCAAAATCGAGACACAAATCTTGGATCCTTATCAGATAGTATACTTGCTGGAACTCCGTGTAATCTTACTATGTTGTCCCATTGATAAAAAGTGTGCCGATTTGGTCAGTCGATCGATGATAACCCAGATCCCATCATGGTTTTGTCTTGGCTTTAGTAATCCTATCATAAAGTCCATGGAAATGTGCTCCCACTTTCATGTTGGGATCTCTAGCGGTTGTAGGAGTCCTCCAGGTCGTTGATGTTCGGCTTTGACCTGTCGACAAATTTGGAATTTAGCGACAAAGTCAGCTACGTCCTTCTTCATTCCATTCCACCAGTAATTCTGTTTCAAGTCTCGATACGTTTTGGTGTTCTCAGGGTGAATTGAGAACTTTGACTTGTGTGCTTCAAACATTACTTCTCGTGTTATCTCATCGAGGTCTGGTACACACAAACGTCCTTTCATCCACAGGACGCCTTTCTCATCAGTTTGGAATTCTTGAGCTTTTCCTTCTTGAAGTTGCTCCTTAATTTTTACTATGGAAGGATCGTGATTTTGTTTCAACTTGATGGTTTCTTGAAAGCATGGTTGAGCTGAAAGAGACGATAAATTTACTTTTCCTACGTCTCTTCGGCTCAAGGCATCTGCTACCTTGTTTGCTTTACCCAGATGGTAACTGATTGTTAAATCATAATCCTTCAAGAGTTCAATCCACCGTCTCTGTCTCATGTTTAATTTCTTTTGAGTGAATAAGTATTTGAGGCTTTGATGATCAGTGAATATCTCGCATTTAGCACCATATAGATAATGTCTCCATATTTTTAGTGCAAATACGATGGCTGCTAACTCAAGATCATGAGTTGGGTAATTTTGCTCATAAGGTTTTAATTGCCTTTATGCGTAGGCAATTACCCGACCTTCCTGCATAAGTATACACCATATTCCTCCCTTTGATGCATCACTATATATAGTGAAGTTCTTGCCATCTTCCGGAAGTACTAGCACTGTTTAGATGCAAGTTTTCTTTTAAGAATCTGAAAACGCTTTTCGCATTCTTCGCTCGAAATGAATCTAGAGTTTTTCTGTGTGCGTTTGGTGAGAGGTATGGCTATTGAAGAAAATCCTTCAAAAAATTTCCTATAATATCCAGCTAAACCCAGAAAGCTTCGAATCTCAGTTACTGATTTTGGTCTAGGTCAGTCCACAATTGCCTCTACTTTCTTGGGGTGTTCAGAGATTATGTATTCCAAGAAGGTGACACTTGTTAGCCAAAATTCACATTTCTTAAATTTGACATACAGTTCTTTTTCTCTAAGTATCTCTAGAGTGAGGCGAAGATGTTCCTCGTGATCTTTCTTACTTTGTGAATACACAAAGATGTCGTCTATGAATACGACCACGAACCTATCGAGATAAGGTTTGAAGACTCTATTCATGATGTCCATGAATGCTGCTGGAGCATTGGTCAGTCCAAATGACATTACCGTAAACTTGTAATGATTGTATCTCATCCTGAAGGCTGTTTTAGGAATATCTTCTGCTTTGACCTTCAGTTGATGGTATCCTGACCTCAGATCGAGTTTTGAAAAGACCTTGGCTCCTTTCAATTGGTCGAAAAGGTCATCTATCCTCGGGAGAGGGTGTTTATTTTTAAGTGTAATCTTGTTCAACTCTCTATAGTCGATACATAATCTCATACTTCCATTTTTTTTTCACAAATAGTACAGAGGCTCCATACAAAGATGCACTGGGTTGGATCTGCTTTTTATCGAACAACTCTTGGAGTTGGTCCTTTAACTCTTTTAGCTCTGCTGGGGCCATCCGGTATGGTGTCTTTGAGATCGGTGTAGCCCCAGGATTCAAGTTGATCTCAAACTCAACTTCACGGTCAGAAATAGTTCCAGGCAATTCTTCAGGGAAGACGTCCGAAAATTCCTGAATAACTGGAATTTCCTCTATCTTCAGAGTAACTTCGTCATTTACCTCGCTGATCATTGCTAGGTAAATTTCTTCACCACATTTCATGGCTTTCCAAGTTTGTGATGCCGATAGAAGAGATTTTTTCTCTTTAGATCTACCATGGTATATGATCTCCTCATGGTTTGGAGTCTGCAGTTTGACACTCTTCTTCTGGCAATCCACCAAGGCGTGATTCTAAGCCAACCAATCCATTCCTAGGATTGCATCGAACTCGGCCATATTTAGTTGAATCAGTTCTGTCTTGAAGATTTGATTATTGATACAAATTTTGCAATTACGATGTACTTTATAGGTTTCAATCGTTTTGCTAGCAGGTGTTGCCACTCTTAATGGTTCACTAAGAGTTTCTCCTTCTAGTTTCAGTTTCTTAGCAAACCTTTTGGATAAAAACGAATGGGTATCACCACAGTCAAACAGCACATAAACAGGCATTTTATTGATCAGAATGGTACCTGCCACCACATCGTTTGCATTATCTATTTCCTCTTGCGTTATGGCGAAGACCCTGGAATTGGACTTGTTCTCCCTCAGCTTGTGATTTTTTGCGTTCGGTTTAACCCCTTTCTCCTAGTTCTACGGACAGTCAGCAATCCGATGACCTAACTTTCCACACTTGAAACAGGCACCAGTTTTATTTTAACATTCTCCAAGTGTCGTATGTTGTAGCTAGGGCAAGGTCGGATTTCTCTATTGTTAGGGTTGCTAAAAGTTCCTCTTGATGGTCCAGTTGCATGGTTGGGTCTTTTAAAGTTCTGCCCAACCTGAGATGACCGACCAGAAAAGAGGCGTTTGTGCTTACCCTCTTCTTCTCTGCGCTTGATGTCAGTCTCAGCACTCATAGCTGCTCCCATCAAATCAGCAAAATTAGTGGGTTTGAATACAGCTAAGGCTGACTGTATTCGACTGTTCAGCCTTTTCTTGAAACGATGCATCTTTAGGGTCTCATCTGCCATTATGGTTGGAACGTACGTTCCGAGGTCATTGAACTTTGAGGTATCCTCAATCACCGTCATGTCTGAAGTTTGCTTAAAGCTTTAAAATTCACTCAGCTTTTGCAAACAGAATTCCGCCGGATAATACTGCTTCAGGAATTTCCTTCCAAATGTCTGCCATGTAATTGGCCCATCTNAAACGTTCTTCTGTGCCCTTTGCGCTGTCTTTGAACTTATTGCTCGCCCGGGCGAAATTTTGAACAGTTCTCCAGTCTTCCCCGAGCGTCCACTCACTACAGGAAGAGATGAAATATCTGGTACAGGAAATAACTACTTCAACGGATAAAAATGGTATATGTGTATATACCGGTGCGGTGCCACAGGACTTTTTCCTCCTATAACACACTCAAAGCGCAGTTTGATCTCCCAATCCTTGGAAGTTCCACTTAGAGGGTTTGACGGAGGTACATCTTGACTCGTCTAGAGCAAATATGCCGCTGATGTATAAGGTAGTTTGGCACCTGCTGAATTATATAGAGTTTGTAGCTAGGCGTCACGCACACAAAGACCTGAACGTTGCGTTAGAGCGGTTGGTCAAAATAGAAAAAGGACGAGCTGTTAACATGAAACGAGCCTATCTTTCCTTGTTGCGGCTGGTCGCCTTAGTTCAGTCGAATGAGTTTTGAGAGGCGAAACCAAACCGCCTGACATCTATACAGCCTCACTTCCCAGGATCTTCGATCAATTTCCCTACCGGCCCCACTTCTACTTCCCCTCTACACCCTTCCCTAAAGCCGGGTCCGTCCAACGAAAGGAATTCTGGTCTTTGCTCCTAATCTTACGAATATTCCGAAGTTGAGGATCGAGCTTTCGTGTGTCACTGATTTAAGGTTGCTTTATTATCTGTAGGAGCGCGGTTGAATTCTGATCATTCGTGGGGGTCTCCCCTTCTGGATGGAAGGTATAGCTTGAATCCTCGGTTCGGGTGTGCTGTTGAGGGTAACGAAAAGCTAAACTCTAGGCTGGTTGGTGATAGGTATAGAGCTCCTCTTTTTCTTTTTCGCTTACCACTATTCCTCCTATCTTTCAATGGCTTCCACCCATGACTGCCCAGTACCTGTAAGAAGTGCCTACCCCCTCAAACCTGACACGGGAAAGGAGAATAGTACAGCCTCGAGGCGAACAGCTCCTTTCTAAGCTTTGTTTGGGCTTAGTTACGGCCATTCTCGTTTGAAAAAAAGTCTCCCCTGGTATTCTCCGAGAGAGAACATTGAGGTTAAACACAGTGGTGAGGGTGAACTTGTTGGATTACTTGATTTGCATGTGGTAAAAAATCTTGGATAAACCGATAACTCTGTGCAAAGGGATATTGATGAGAGCGACTCTGCGAGTGGTGCAGGTAGTTCACAATTAGTCATAGATATTGGTAATCATTTTCCAACCTCAATTGTGCAAGCTGTTATGACGAGTGGCGACTGTGTGAAGAAAAAGAAAGGCGAAATATTTGTAACTTCACCAAGTTTAATACCTAAATGTGAATATATATTATGCTATTAAAGTTATAAATGCTTATGTCGACGATTAACGTGTTTCTATTGTTTCTGATATTCCTGAATCAGGGAAATTGTCACGCCCCGAGACCACGACGTCGGTGACATCCGGCATTGTTAATCAAATAACAATAAGCCTCGTAGCAAATAGCCAAATACCAGTCTATTTCATAAATTTCCATTGTCTTTACAAATGAAGAAAAATACAGAGGTTGCGGAAGCGAAAAGTACAAACATTACTAAGAAAGACAAAGGAACACTAATGGACTTGAATATCCAGAACTTGAATTACTTCATTCTAATTCTTTACCAGCCCCAGAACTGCTCATGCTCCTTTATTTCTACATGTTCTTCATTCTCATCTGGAGAAAGACGTTAGGGGGGTGAACGTTTTGGGAAACACTCAGCAAATAAGGCCGATCGAATACCAGAAAATATTTGATACATAATACTTTTAAAACCTTCTTCTTTTACATAACATAGTATATCAGAGTCGGATGAACATAAGTTAATCATTGAACAAATCAGAGTTTCAAAGTTGGATGAACAGAAATCAGATTTAGAACAATCAGAACTTCGAATCAGAACATTTCAGAACAGAACTTATCAGACACACATATTATAATGATCATGGGCTATCCTTGATCTTGAGCTCCCTTTGGGGCCTTCTCATGTAAATGGGCTCTCTCTGGGGCCTTTTCCCGCATTCGGGCTCCCTCTGGGGCCTTCACCCATAGACAAGCTCCCTCTGGGGCCTTTTCCCTCACAAGCTTTCCCGATGCACCATTATCAGATTCAAACAAATAACTTATCATTCGGAGACAAATTGGTTCGAACAAAATGACACCAACATAGAACGAAATGGAGAAGCATAAACGAGCAAACAAGACGGAACAAAACGAAACGATTTGAAGTAACTTAGTGATTTTCGAAATCCACACTTATTCACATCATGCAGTAGATGATCGAATTTTAAAACATACATAATCTCTAAAACATATAAACCCACTTACCTGAAAGATTGTTCCAAAAATCTTGAAATGAACAAGTTTGAGCTTGACACTGAAAAATCAGTCACCTTGCAAAAATGTTTGCGACTAATTGAATCGTTGGATCGATCAGAATTTTGGATATGTTGCTCCCAACACGTGTAGGTATATTCTGAACGGTGGAGATCGGATTTAGATGTGTAAAACAATGAGCAAAACTTTCTGAAATTGGGCAGAATTTTTGGTACTCGAAAATTGCATCTTTTTGAGAAAACTTTTGATATTGTTTTGTTGTTATTTCACTCATTTTTTTGCCACTATTTATAGGCACTAATGTGACTTTAGGCCTTCTCCTACTATACCAAAGGTTGCATGGTTAATGGCATTAATCACCAATGTGACTTTAGGTCGTCTCCCTCTATGCCAAAGGTTGCATGTAATTTATTCTCCTTCATGCCATAATTCATTTTCAATGCAAAACAAAAATCAATTTGGTATTTTGTCTCTTTGTATAGTAAAATTTTGGGTCTTCACAGAAATGATATTGATAAAAAAGTAGCTGAGATTGCTCGTGAGAGTAAAATGGATGAATGTAAAGGTAAAGAAGATTTCATGGAACATGTAGAAGCATCGGCGCACGAAGAAATTTGTTGAATGTTTTACGTAGGGACATATTAAGTATGTTTATCTTCACTATTATTGTTCTTTTTGTTATTTCTGTTTACTTCACCATTGTCAAGCTAAATTACATTTCAATTTTTTGTGAGTGGTTGTATGGGAAGATGAAACTTTGCGTCTAGACGGGGGGCTGGTACTTTGTGTTTTTTTGTTTGGGGAATCTGTTAGATGGGACATCATTTATTAATACATGCGAATTGTTAAAAAATATAGTCAAAAAAAATGGTTTCGAGATATTTTGCACGGATGCAGAAGTTATGATTAGTAGTTATTTGTCATTAGAAATAAATTTTCTTGTTTTCTAATGTAAATTAATTTTTGCGTTCAATGTGTAGATAGAAGTGCTTAGAGAGTTTAAAGAGAAAATCTCGACAATTGAAGAGGTCTGGCATTCTTTTCAGCTAGAATTAGATGAATTGAGATTCTTCAAACTTTTGAGATGAATTTGGATTAACTAAGATAACGTAAGGGTAAAAGCATCGCTCTTCAAGCCCTAACTGATTCGGGAAATGAACTAATTCAACTTGCAGAAGGAGTAGATAATTCTGATCTTGGGGAAGAATATATTGCCTTACTCTCAACAAAATATGGCAACTATCTTGGAAGGATAAGTAACAAGAAGAATCCACAGAGACCCAAATTGGTCGTTCTTCTTAGTTCAAATGAGTCATCGAAAAGACCTACACAGAAAATAGATCAAGAACGACCAACTCTTGAAATAGTCAAATATGATCCCTAAGAATCTTGAGTCATTTAGATGTCAGGCATGCACTGGTTATGGATACTATGTGTCACGCCCCGGGGGCCAAGGCTTAAATGACATCCGGCATTGCTATACAACAATAATCCTCGTAGCCAAAACCAGTCTTTTTCATAAAGAAATATTGTCTTTTACAATGACAATTGAATAAAAATTACATCAGTAGTTTGCGGAAGCGAAATGCAATAGAAAATAATACTAAAAATAAACAAAGTCTTGATCTTCAATATTTTGATACTATCACCAGCCCCAGAACGTTTTTTGCTCTTCATCATTCAGTTGTTCCTCAGTCTTATCTGAGGGAGCTGTAAGGAGGTGAGCGTTTCGGGAAACACTCAGCAAGTCGAGGCCGATCGATTACGACAAATACATATATAGATAGATTTAAAATACATATCCTAAATAGATTTTCAAAACTTAGCATATCGACTTATCATATCAGAATATTAACAGAATCAGAACCGAAATGTGACATAGACCTTATCAGAACAGATCAAATCAGAACAAACGAATCACTGTTATTCATCTCGTTATCCATGGTCAAATTGTCTCCCATATGTTAGTCCTCTAAAGGGTGAGGCCAGAACACAGTTTTATACTCACTGATGGGGGCCAGACATAACACAGTTTTATACTCATTGATAGGGGGCCAAAACACAGTTTTATACCCACTGATGAGAGCCAGACAGAATTTACAATTTTCGTTCCATATCCAACTCAAATCATAACAATGTATTACATAATCAAATTCATCAAACAGAACTTATCAAAATTTTGAGTAGAATCAGCAAAATAAAAGGAAATCAAGAACGGAATAAACGTATAGCACATCGATCGAGATTTAAAATATATCGTAGCGTTATTCAAACAATAAGTAGACATACTTACAATAAACAAACATGTCATATAATATTTATGCAAAAACCCACTTACAGTAATTCAAATATATGGTTCGAAACTTGCTTGATTCTTGAATGAAGACTTGGCCGATCCTGGACAACACTTGGGCATGAGTTGGGTACCGTCTCGAGTAGGTCTTGGATGAAATTCTTGAGTAGAATAACGCCTNGGGTACCGTCTCGAGTAGGTCTTGGATGAAATTCTCGAGTAGAATAACACCCTGGGTATCCAATAGCTGCTGCCTGAAACGGACTAACACAACAGCTTTTTGCTTGCTTGAGAGTGGCCGAAATTTGGAGGATTTTTGGTATCCTTGGAAATCAATGTATCGAATCTTTTTACATGATTTGAATTATACTTCTCAAAATAATAATACATATTTGTAATATATCAAATAGTTCAGGTGTATACTACTTTAATATAGTGGTCAATGAAGTGAGTAAAATTTTGTTAGTAATAATTGTACAAATGTAATTAATATATTAAAGACTAAAATAAACTTCTATAATTCGAGTAGATAAAATTTCAGAATATATAGATATAATTAGAAAATGACAGAATAGCATGTAAGACGTAAGATGTTTGGTGATAGAATAAATAGCTCAAAAAGTAAATACAATGTATATAATAGAATATAATGATATTTAATAATTAAATTGATATTTATTATTTAATAAATTCTTGTAAACAATTTTGGCATAATCTGATTGTTTTAGAATTGTTGTACATAAATCGGTTTCATTTTTAAAAAATTATATATCATATGTTATTTAACTTATCTATTCTTCTCCGATTTTAAGATAAAATTGGTGAAAGTTGATTTTGAGAAAAACTTTAAATCACTTTTTTCGAAAAAAAAAAATCGATGGTTAGGTTCACTTTACAATCTTTGACCAA
>NW_027358082.1:0-836 GCF_012295235.1 Primulina huaijiensis | reverse complement strand
TATTTATGGTAGTTTCTTTTGTTTTACTTTTAGTTAAACAATATTACATAATCCAAGAATAAACCTTTGAGCGTTGACAAATTTATAATTTGTAAATTTCATTCTTTTATTTGGTAATTTATAAATTAATAAATTTAAACTTAAAATAACCTCTCTGTGGATCGATCTCGTACTTACGAAATATATTACTTGTAGACAACCTACACTTTGGTGAATTATAATTTAAGTAGTAGCAAGTTTTTGGCGCCGTTGTCGGGGAGGTATAAGTTAAGTTTACATTTGTCATTTATGTTTTATTTATAAGTATTGCGTTGTTTTTACTTGTATGAGTGTTTGGAGTCGTAAAAAAAGTGGTAGACTTATTCGAATATCTGAAAATAATTTAAACATGGATGATAATTCTAATAATGAAGATAATGATAATAATAAAAATAATAATCAAGAACATGATCAATTAAGAACACTTAGACACCATATTAGAACCAGTGCTCCATCTTGTTTAGTTTTTCCTCCTGATGCATCTAATTTCAACTTTAAACATCAAATTATTCAACTTTTACCAAATTTTCATGGCTTAGATTATGAAAATCAATATTTACATCTATGAGAATTTGAGGAAGTTTGTAACACTTATAATGATCAAAATTGTAGCATGGATATAGTTCGATTAAAGCTTTTCCCTTTTTCTTTAAAAGATAAAGCTAAAACATGGCTACAAAATTTGAGATCAAGTTCAATAAGATCATGGGAATAAATGCAACAACAATTTCTCAAAAAGTTTTTCTCTTCCGATAGAACAAACTCTTTTAAAAGACAAATTACAACTTTTTCTCAAA
>NW_027358081.1:0-581 GCF_012295235.1 Primulina huaijiensis | reverse complement strand
ATTCTCCTAATATGTGTTAGTGACGGAATGACGGTATACACGACAAACTTCGGGGCACTTTATGCTTGTCTTCCAAAATAATTTGGACAAAAACCGAGACATGAAAGTTGTTGCATTATATCTTAGCTTTCTAATGGTTATGGCCTCACTCAATTTGGATCAATATTCAAATAATTATGCTAAAACTCGTAAAAACTACCACAATTTCATCTCATTTCCTATCAACTTCATAACACTACTCCTACCTACACATTTTGCTATAACTATTTTAACACATATTCATTCTCAATACACCATGGACAACATAAAAATCATGTTTAATCTCAATATCGATACCTCAATCAACATGTAAAACATAATGAGGAAAATAACTACATAATAAACGACATAAACGTATTATTATCATTTGTACGAGTAATCGGGCATTACAGTCTCGTTGTCTTATATCTAGGGATTGAGCAATAAGGAATGCATTATAAGAGGTTGTAACTATCCTCTTGCTATCCTTGTAGTTGATTAAGGGGGGGAAGCTTAAGTTTTAACTGGTATGCAAAATATATGGTTGAGAGAGCTCTTCCCTC
>NW_027358080.1:0-12139 GCF_012295235.1 Primulina huaijiensis | reverse complement strand
CATTACTTTTTCAGTTTTCTATCTTCAAATATATTAATCTATTTACTATTGTATACAAAGTATAATTGTTATTTGTTTAATTGATCACATTTAAGATTATATATTTAGAAAAAATTTTAATATATCTTTAAAGACCAATAGATGATGAAAAATTAAGAAAATGTAGAACACTACAGTGCGTAAATTTTCGCTTTGTACAGTGACAAAAGATAAGGTGAAACCAAGTGAGATACTTATATATATGAGTCTCATTCAACTTAACCCATTATAATATTTTTATTAACCGACTTTGTCCTTCGTTTTTACTTCATTAACTTTGCAGTGTGACTCATTCAAGCATTAACTTTTTATGTTTTTAGTACAAAGTGTCCTATACTTTCTCACCGACTTCAATCTTTAGAAGTCGGTATTAGTAGTTTATAAGTAATAGACAATTATTTAATTTTTATTTTCTGTTTTTTGATTAATTGTGTAATTTTTTATGTTCTACCTAATTTATTTTTAGAATTTTTATTGATTTTTTATAATCATGATTATAAGTGTTGCACGCATACAATATAAAATTAATATATTTTAAAATGTTAATATTAAAGTGTCGAATAAATGTATTAAATCATTATTTAAGAACTTTTAGAAAAACAATATACATCATAATTCAGATTTAAAGATTAATATACAAATAAAGAATTCCGATGAATATCTTATAAAATAAATGGTGTTAGCTCAAAAAGATTAAATATGATTATTGTACATGAATTTTTCTTAATTAATTAGAAAATTTTCAGCAAATGCGCTGAAACTAAAATTAATTAGAATGTTTTTAATATAGTATGTCGATAAATATTTTTCCATATGAGTTAGTGATTGAGTCCTTTTGAACATTTAAAAAAAATGTGTCTTTAGTTATAGTAACGTTATCTTATAATTTAAAATATTAAATGAAACAAATTATCAAGATAAAAAATTAATTAGGAAATTTAAGAATATGTGATTACTCAATTAGTTTAATTGACACGCTATTTAGTTTGCTGATTTAATAGATGTTAAATCCACAATAACTGAGTTTGACAAGAATTATTGTAGAATAAAATACAATTATAATAAATTACTTGATTGTATATGTAATAAAATTTTGTGTATTTCATATATGTTTGATTTATTTCATTTATAAGGTTGAAATTTCATAAATTATGATATAGGATTTGTTATACATCTTAACATCAATAAATTCACTAAAAATTTATATATTAATTTCCGCTACCATATTATTCTGGTTTCGCCCCAGACTTTTGTGTATTCGTTTGTTTGAATTAATTTATTATTTCTCATTTTACCAAGACCCATAATATGTCAAACATGAAAATGAATATTAATTTAAAGATATATATGATAATATTTATATATTGTAATATACATATTTACCCCTCACAATACTGATAAAACTAACTTAAAAATAATATGTTGACGAACATATTGTCAGGAATCGAAAAATACAACTCAAATGTTAACTTTGACACTCAATTTTGAGTGACTGCCAAAATGTATCAACAACCCACAATTTTTGGACAAGATAGTAACACCACAATTTTGAAATCAAACTGATATTTTTCATTTTATATCAAGAATTCATGATTGAAAATTGATAATATTATATATATAGATATTTAATATAAACTCGTGCGAACTCATTTAGGCTCACCTTTAAATGAGTCGACAAAATTTCAACCCAACTCACTTAAACTGTTTAGCGGTGCAAGCCAAACCGACAGACCTAACCCAAATTGACGGCTCAAATCACAACGATCTTTTACCGTGTTTTATTTAAATAGTTATAAATATAAACCGCAAAAAAATTTCGGTTGCAAAAAATTTTAATTTAAACACATAAATTCTAGCAAACTGTTACATGAGAACATGAAAAAAAAATATTAAGAACCAAAGAAAATTCACAATTTGATAATGAATTATTTCTAAACTTTAATTAATTTAATTTACATAATGAAAAGATAAATAAAAAATCTAAATCATTGGATTAAAAATAACATATTATAATGTAAATATGCATAAAAAAAACCAAATACTAATTTACATAATGAAAAGATATCATTGGATAAAAATAACATATTATAATGTGAGTAGACATAAAAAATTAAATATTAAAAATCACATATATTTAAAATATGAATAAGGAGAATGAAAAGACACACTTAAAATAAGTAATTAATGTAAAGCAAACAATTAATAAGGAGACAAATGGAAATTCACATGAATAGACATTAAAAATTAAATATTAAAAATCACATATATTTAAAATATGAATAAGGAGAATGAAAAGACACAATTAAAACAAATAATTAATGTAAAACAAATAATTAATAAGGAGACAAATGGAAATTCACATATAAAGTCACATATTTATAATAGATAATATATATATATAGGATTAATCGTGGCTTGATGTGTGTGTGTAAGCGTGCTTTAGTACGTGTGATAATTTGAGAGTATGTTTGGGACAGTTGTGAACCGTGTAATTGAGTTCCGTGCTTTTATTTGGCATAATGAAAATAGTTTTTTTTTCCCACTTACTTGTTTAATTTTAATTTTAATTTTAATTTTAATTTTAATTTTAATTTTTGATTCACTAATTTTTCAAAGTTTGATGTGAATATATTAAATTTTAATTTTCAAATATATTTTTTCAAATTATGACTGTAACATTTGAAAATGCTGACGAAACACAAAAATATTAATATGACATCGAAAAATATTGGCGTGCCATAAAAATAATTGATGTCATATTAACATTTTTCTTTTATCATTTTCTATTAATAAATATAAAAAATATATTAAAGTACCATACATCGTTGAGTTTTTTTTTTTTTATTTTTATTTTTTTAACTATAAGATTCGTGATTGATAATCCGCGTAATCATGATATATATATTTTTAATATAAGGAATGGAATTACTAACCCCGACCCCTCATGATGTTTTACCTTCTCAAACCAAAATTTGGCAGCAATTTGTCTTGTGACACTCAAATTAACCATAATCAATAAAAGTAATTAATAGCACCATCTCTTTGGGGAAAAAAAAAGTATTCCGAATTTTCAGCAGTAATTACATAATATATAATAATATTAAAAGTACAACCAATATATCATTACAGCGATATTTACAACCATTATATCGCGAGATTTTATATTCAATATATAGTGAGATTTTGACAAATTGAATTTTTTGTGTTGTACAAATTGATGTACAAATATCTATGTACATGTGACATCACTCCATAATATAATATAAATATAAAAGCACGAGACATACAGGTCGTCACAGGTGAGTTGTGAAAAATCATCCAAATCAGAATTTCATTCATAATTTTAAATGAGTAGGTCTCTTGTGAGACGGTCTCACGAATCTTTATCTGTGAGACGGGTCAACCCTACCGATATTCACAATAAAAAGTAATACTCTTAGCATAAAAAGTAATATTTTTTCATGGATAACCCAAATAAGAGACACCATTAGTATAAAAAGTAATACTTTTTCATGGATAACCCAAATAAGAGATCAGTCTCATAAAATACGACTCGTGAGACCGTCTCACACAAATATTTGCCATTTTAAATACCTCGATTTAATTTCATCATTTTGTTGCTTTTGAATCGAAGGGTGGGTTTGGGTGGAGTTGAATTTCGAATTCCAAATATAAATCCACTCAAATTGGTTGGATAATTTTCAAATTTACGGATTTTTCCTGAAATTGTTTTGAATCCATTTCTTTAAATCATTTCTCAAATGCAATATTCCGATACAAACTCAATTTTTTTTTATTGATATGTGCTATATATCTATACTATATTATTAAGTTTGAGAACATGTGGTTTTGTGGATAGAGTCTTTATTTTCTAATAATCACTAGGTTCAATTCCTAATTGAGTTTTTTTTCCTTTCTTATTCTTATTTATTTTTTAATTCATATATCAAAATTGCAGTGTAATTTCTCACTATTTCTTATAATTACATTTTGATTATCATTTAAATATAAATAAAATAAATTATAAAAAATATTGTACAAGCATGTGTGTATTGGTGTTCTAATATTTAATTATAAATTTATCGAGTTTATTTTATAAAAAAAAGTTTGATCTGTAAATTATTGCCCAAACCACTAGGTTTGGACCAAAATCCATTTGACAGAAAAGCCCAAAAAAAAAAGGACACTACAAATTGGCGCCAACATCCTCAGTTTTTCCCGCCGAAAATCGAAGCCTTTTTCATCAATTCATCTTCGATCCACTTCCCGCTACAATCCACTTTTTCGCAAAATTCTGCCGGGTTGAAGATTATGGCTTCCGATTCTCCTCCAGAAAACATCAACGACGGTAATTTGTTTAAAATTTTCTATTTACAGTTTTCTAAGATTCATTTGGTGAGGTGATACTAGGTTTTGTAGCGAATTCGTCGGAATTGCAGGTCCTTCTTCACCTAATGACTGGGAAACAAGCCCGATTGGCAACACATTCTCATCCCCGGGAAACGCTAGGCGTCCTAAGCGCGGCCGCCGTTCATCGTACGCCACCCCACCGCAGCCACTGTCGGATTTCCGCTTCGATACTCCTGGTACTACTCCACCTTCTTCAGGAGCAAATACTCGTCGTGGCCGAGGGAGGAGATCCTCCGCCACTCACATAGGTGCAGCCACCCCATCTTCCACTGACGATGCGCAGCCCTCGTCGGAGGCGGGCGACGCAGACGAAGACGAGGCTCCACCTATGTACGTGTGGGGCACGAACATCAGTGTTCAAGACGTTAATGCTGCGATTCTGAGGTTTTTGCGGCATTTCAGGGAGAATCCTCAGCAGATTGAGGGGAAGTATATGATGGCTATCAACCATGTCATCGAAATTGAGGGCGATTCACTCGACGTTGATGCCCATGACGTGTTCGATTATGATAGCGATCTTTATCTCAAGATGGTTAGATACCCTCTCGAGGTTTTAGCCATTTTTGATATCGTGCTTATGGATATGGTCAGTCGAATAAATCCTTTGTTTGAGAAACATATACAAGCTAGAATTTTCAATCTTAGAAGCTCAACTTCGATGAGAAACCTCAACCCATCTGGTCAGCTTTAATAATTTTTTAACTCACTCTATTAAATTTTGTCTATGCACCAGCTGTGTGTTGAATGAAAAAGCTTTTCTTTTCTTTTTTTTTTTTTTCAATTAGACGTCGAGAAGATGGTTTCTTTGAAAGGGATGATTATTCGGTGTAGTTCCATCATACCAGAGATCAGGGAAGCGGTATTTAGATGTCTTGTCTGTGGTTACTGCTGCGAACCTATAGTTGTTGATAGAGGTAATTGGCTGGATCATTCTTATTCTAGTTTTACACCCAACATGTCATATCAAATTTGTGTGAGCTAATTTTTGTTAATCAAATTGCCAACTTTCTGGTGCCAGGAAGAATTAATGAACCAACTATTTGTGGTAAGCAAGAATGTCTTTCAAGAAACTCCATGACTCTTGTTCACAACAGATGCAGGTGCTTTTTTATTCATCTCGCTACTTTTATTTGATTGTTCTAAATATTTTGGAACAACATTGACTTGTTTTTCTATGGAAAAATATACGTGATAGGTTTGCTGATAAGCAAGTTGTGAAACTCCAAGAGACACCAGATGAGATCCCAGAGGGAGGGACACCTCACACAGTGAGCTTGTTGATGCACGACAAGTTAGTAGATGCTGGCAAGCCAGGTGACAGAGTCGAGGTCAGATAATTTATAGTGCTTTGGTGTTGAAGATATTACAAGCTTCATTTCAAGCTATAAACTTCGATTGATTTCCTGATTTAAAATGCTGCTTTTGCTGTAAGGTTACTGGAATTTATAGGGCTATGAGTGTCAGAATCGGTCAAACACAAAGGACGGTGAAGTCAATTTTCAAGGTAAGTACGTAGGTCCTTTTTTGTGCTATCTTGTAATAGTCTTTTATAGATATGACCATCTTTTGACATGAAACGGTATTTTGATTTGACATGCGTTTTTCCGTTGTTTTCAGACTTATATTGATTGTCTTCACGTAAAGAGGACTAACAAGTCCAGAGTGGATGTGGAGGATCCAATGGAAACTGAAAATGGAGTTAGTGGGAAAGGCAATGAACCTGTTATTGACTTTGAAGATAAGGTACTTTAAAATAGCATCATTAACAGTGATAGAACTTCCAAATTAATCATTGTTCGGGTAATATCCCTCTAATATTTTAGGTGGAGCAATTAAAAGGGCTATCAAGACAGCCTGATATATATGAAAGGTTGACAAGGTCTTTGGCACCAAACATATGGGAGCTTGATGATGTAAAGAAAGGTCTCCTTTGTCAGGTGATTTAGCGTCCTTTACTGATATTATTAGTTTTTTTTATTTCTTTATATTACTTATATTGTTCAAGTGGCTTATACGTAGCTTTTCGGTGGGAGTGCATTGCAAATGCCTTCTGGGGCTAGCTTCAGAGGTGATATCAACATACTCCTGGTGGGTGATCCTGGAACCAGCAAATCGCAGCTGCTCCAATACATTCACAAGCTATCTCCTCGTGGTATTTATACCAGTGGACGAGGGAGCTCTGCGGTGGGGTTAACAGCTTATGTCGCGAAGGATCCTGAAACTGGTGAAACTGTAAGTTAATAACTAGGCGATTTTATTAATTTTTAAGTTCACACTTCATGGTCACATCGAGAATGCAAACCTTAACAGAAAATTAACTCTGTAGGTCCTGGAGAGTGGGGCCCTGGTGCTGAGTGATAGAGGCATCTGTTGTATTGATGAGTTTGACAAAATGTCCGACAATGCAAGAAGCATGTTGCATGAGGTAAAAATCATAAATTTTTCTATGTCATGTCATACTATTGAATTAATTTGGTTTTGTAGTTGACCACATGATATAATTCTATGTAGTCTTTTCCGATGACCCTGTTGCATTTTCAATCTAAATTTTATTATCAGGTGATGGAGCAGCAAACTGTTTCAATTGCAAAGGCAGGGATTATTGCTTCTCTAAATGCACGAACTTCGGTATTGGCATGTGCCAATCCCATTGGTTCACGTTATAATCCTCGGTCATCTGTGATTGATAATATACACCTTCCTCCAACATTATTGTCCAGGTAAAAATACATTGTAGGTATTAATTTTCATACTTCATTATATGGCGTTCAGAAGTGGTTGTTGGGTCATGCTTGCATAACTCCAATATTATTACTTTTCTCTTATGATGATATTATATTGAAGACCTAATTTTCACAGAATCAATCTAATTACATGCACAAGGGCGCTGAACTTTTTAATTATGCCTGGGTTTATGAAGTGGTATTTGCTTCAATGACTGACTTGCCTGACTGAATAATAGTCAACTATTTATCTTGACTTAAACTGTTATACAGGTTTGATTTGATCTATTTAATTCTCGACAAGGCTGATGAACAGACCGATAGGCGCCTTGCGAAGCACATAGTGGCATTGCACTTTGAAGACCCTGAAGTTTGAGTCTTTCCTTTCTACTCTAATATCTATATTTATTTGGACTTCCATTGATATCTGAGCCAAATTCGGATTTTTACTAGAATTCGGAGCAGGATGTCATTGACCTGCCGACTTTAACCGCTTATGTGAGCTATGCACGTAAGAACATACATCCAAAGTTATCTGATGAAGCAGCTGAGGAGTTGACTAGAGGCTATGTGGAGATGAGAAGAAGAGGAAATTTCCCTGGAAGCAGCAAAAAGGTAATGAATGTGTATTTCATCAGCCAATATGGGTGCATGTGTTTCAGACAATTTTGATGGGTAGACTATACGATATTGTCAGAAGATGGGAAGGGAATTGGACGAAAGCACAAAATTTTCTCCCAGAGGCATCTGAGTTTAATTATTATGAGTGGAAGGATTTTCCTGGAATCTTCCATGGTTGGAGGAATTGAACTAATTGTATTTAGGTGGACCGACTCATTTACTTGCCTTCCTCTTACACTCATTTATTGAAGAATGGAAGATGCTTCGACCCCTACGACAATCCTATATACAAAAGTGAAAAATTACTATTTTAAGAAACTTTTCTGTCGACAGTGTTCTAAAATTCGGCCGCCTCAGCCCAGGCGGCACAGGCGCCGGTCGACAGCACCGAAAATGTGCTAGTAGGCCAGCCTAAGCGGTAGTGTGAGGAAGTAGCGGAAGAACGATTGTACCTGTTAGGGACTCCGACTTCTGAAACTACAGCTGTTAGGGACTCCGACTTCTGAAACTACAGCCCCGGCCACGATGAGATGATGAGATTCTAGGCATGATGAACGATTCGAAACGGATCACGGATGGGAGATAAAGGGTGTGAGGAGGCTTTCTAATTAGAAGAAGTGAGTGAATGTGAAGGCAGTATGGCGGCCGGGGTAGAGAAAAAGAAAGGGCAACTTTCTCTCAATTTTTTTAATTGTGGGCCAGTTAATGGACAACTCATTAATTTATGAATGGGCTTGGTCCTCAATAACTTAATTTGTAACACCGTTCCTATTTTTTTTAAAATCATAGTAACCCTTTTCTCAATTTTTATCATGCTTCCATCTAGAGTCCTGTCTAGCGGCTTAGACGTTAGCCGCTGGTGTAGTGTCCGACTAGCGCTTAACGTTTAGAACCTTGTCTATCGATAATACATTAATTTACTGTTAGTCAAATGCATTATCGTTCTACATTTCTTATTTAGTTGTTCATAAGTTTTGTAAAGTCATGTGCGTTATTGTGGTCTCACATTTGTTTCTATTGTTATTGTTACGTAAATGCTACAATAATATCTTCAAGTATACTTTTTGCTTGATGGGTATTGATGGTTCGTTTTATATGTTAGTTGCTGTTTTGTGTCCATTTTTTCATCTTCCACAGGTTATAACTGCGACACCAAGGCAACTTGAAAGCTTGATACGCCTCAGTGAGGCTTTGGCCCGCATTCGTTTCTCCGAATGGGTTGGTTAAGCTATACTTGGTGCCACACACTTGAATTTGAAAGGCTTGATGGTTAACTGTGATCACTCGTGCTCGCAGGTTGAAAAGTATGATGTAATTGAGGCAATTAGGCTTCTTGAAGTAGCAATGCAACAGTCTGCAACGGATCATTCAACCGGTAAGTCCTTATAATCCACAATTGTTTCCTGTACGAGAGGCATATGTGCCAGCGTTGCCTAGATATTCAGTGAAAAAGAGCACATATGCTTTATCACAGCTGGTCTTATACCAGCGTGGCAATTCTTTGCTCACCACATCCACCTGAGTATAATAGGCTGAAAAATGCTTACTGTTGGACAGGCACCATTGATATGGATCTCATCACAACTGGGGTTTCGGCAAGCGAAAGAATGAGAAGGGAGAACTTGGCATCAACCACCCGCAGCATAATAATGGAAAAGCTGCAGCTTGGGGGCCCGTCAACTCGCATGTTGGAGGTATGTAAAGTTTGTGCACCATGTTAGTTCTGTCTCGTGCATGAAACATCTGCAAGCTGATTGGACTAAATTTATGAATTTCAGTTACTCGAGGAACTGAAAAAACAGAGCCCCGGTGAAGTCCACTTAAACGATGTAAGTACTCTAACATTCCTGTGCATAAATTGCAAACTTTTGGATACTTGTTTGGTGCATGTGAATAAAGAAACGTTTTGAAGTATGCCATTGTGTTTTATCAGCTTCGAAACGCACTTGCTACTCTTTCTACCGAAGGATTTGTAGCTGTTCACGGTGACAGTGTAAAGAGGGTGTAATGGAGTAGAGGTAAAATTGGTGTTAAGCATATGAAGTTCAATTATATGTGCTCAAATCCGGCCGAGTACCCGGAATGGTTGGAAGAAAATCCATTGTTCCTAAAGCTACTGTTTTACCGGTCATGAGCTGTATGAAGTCGGTCCATTCTGGCATCTATTAGGAATTTGCTAGCGACATAAATTCAAGTTACTCCTATTAGCATGCAGTGAACGAAGGGGAAAGGCTTAATGGCATGGTCAAAACAGTAAATATTTTTGTCTTGTCGAAAAGTGTGCTATTGTTCTATTTGAAGTGTTGGGCGGATATGAACGAAGGAGACAATGCGGAAGGAAATCGGGATGCTATAGTAATTTGGGGCTATTTAACATTAGGTTATGTATCTCTATCTATTTTATGGTTCTCTTGATCACAATACATTCGTCGCTGTCGTTGGAGCAGACCCAACAACTGATGATCGATAGGGGGAAGATTTTCGATTTAAAAAAAAAACAAGTTTAAAGTACGAATATTTAAATTTGCCTCTCAGATAAATTAAATCTTCCTCTTCAATTAGTGTCTTTTCTAAATTCGAAGTCGAACATGCTGTCGTATAAAAAAATTTATGCAGGCTTGTTGCGTATAATTTTTTAGAACTAAGCGGACGCATAAGTGCAATTTACACGGTTAACTCTCCTTAGAATTGAAAACTCATTTCGATCCGTGAATTTCCAAGGATCTCAAATATAGAGAATAAAACAAGTTTTAAAAATCCACATGTTGTAATTTTATATGATATTTCGTGTTAGATTTGATTTCAAATTCATCCAACAAACTCGATCTAAGAATTAATTCATCGTGTGTGTGTGTCTGTCTATATATATATATATATATATATATATATATATAGACAGCTCATCATAAAAAAATATATGGAAGTTACCTTTATGTATAGGAAAATGTTATATGTTTAGTCATCCATTCTCCTCTCATAAACGTAATATATAAATCAAACATGAGGTCAACAACGTAAGTCCAACTAGAAATATAAGCAGAAGGATGCCGATTGCTGGCACGGTTTCACAAGGACAAAAATGTTGATAAAGTTGCTTTCCACACTTGTGGCAGAAAGTGATCCTGCATCTGCATCCAAATTAACATCATTTTCAGATTGATTTGCGTGTTTCATTATAAAGATCAATATTGCTATATTCTACGTCTCATTCAAAAAATAAGAGAAAGGCTAAAAATAAACTTTTTTTTTAATCTTGTCAATAATTTATTTTTTTATTTGTATCATGTTATCGATAATTCACGATTTTAATCATATTTTTACTAATTCCAAGAAACGGAAAGTGAAATGAGGATTGACCTGCATCTCACAATTGAACAGCCGGATACCAGTTCGACGTACTCCCCGCACGAAGGACAAGTCTGCCAAAGCTTCAGCGCCGCCAGCTTTCTCAAAGGCTCAGCATCCATGTTCTCTTCACACGTAAGTGGCCCGTGACAAACTGTTTTACACCGAAAACAAAACAACCTCTTGCATTGCGGACATCTTGACAGACTTAATTCCCCACCACACTCGTTTAAAATCCGAACATTGCAATCTTTATACGGGCAATAGCACGTTTCCCAACCCGTAATCGCCGACTCGCAGAGCACATCGCACCACCATAAGAAGAGGAAACGGCCGATGAGTGGGGCGCAGGCTATGGGGTCGAGCGTGTGATCGCAGTCCGTTGCCGGGCATTTGATATCTCCTGTGTTGTGATCCCCGAGCCTGACGCGAATGTACTTGATCACACAGTTGGTGCAGAAGGGGTGCACGCATTTGTCGCCGTTTCTGAATTTTTTGTTGGGAAACGACGTTTTCTCAATACAGATTTCGCAGGTGAATTCGCCACCATCATCCTCCTGGTGGTGTTGCAGTTCTACATGGTGAGCTGCGGTGGAAGGTGGTCGATTAAAGGCACGTGCAGTAGCGTTTTCCATGGATTTCTTCGTATGCTTTGGAACAAAAAAGATACATAGTATAGATACAATGAGTTTCACCATGATCAAGATTACATAAGATCTTATCATATTATTTATCTCCAAAGAATCTGAACAGTTTTATTAATCAACAATTACCTAGTTTTCAAACTTTTCCTTCTCCAAAAAAAAAACTAATCTTTTTCATCTATATTATAGACAAAAACTTGTGTGAGACGGTCTCACGGGTCGTATTTATGAGACGAATATCTTATTTGGGTCATATATGAAAAAGTATTACTTTTTATGCTAAGAGTATTATTTTTTGTTGTGAAAATGAGTAGGTTGATCCGTCTCACAGATTAAGATCCGTGAGACGGTCTCACA
>NW_027358079.1:0-352 GCF_012295235.1 Primulina huaijiensis | reverse complement strand
CAAAGGTACAAAGAAATTGTCCAGTCAAAGGACAATAATGAACGTCGCATCATAGTATTAAAGACAAACGTTCCAGAAGGGCAGTCGTAAAGTCGAGACACAAAGTCCAAGGAACGAATTCAAGATGCAACTGATACAATAATTGAGTCTCACTGTACGATTAGTTTCCCGTCTATATATAGAGAAGATCAGTGGAGACGGAAACAAGTGAGAAAAAACATGAGAAAAGAGAAGATAGGGCACGCTCAATGCTTATCAGCTTTCAAGAAGCAAATCAGCCCAGAGGGACACTTCAACGTGTTATCATCTTAGTTTAGAAGCTCACTTCCCTCAGTGTGTGGAAACACCTTTC
>NW_027358078.1:0-721 GCF_012295235.1 Primulina huaijiensis | reverse complement strand
GGTCGTTACAATAAAAGGCGCCTTTTATTGCAACGACCCATTACAAGCCCAGTGGACCGCCCAAACGGACCACTGCCCCAATCGACCCAAGGCTATCCCGATCTTGGGCTCTGCTCTATGGGTCTTGGCCCATCTATGGAACTCTTCCCTCACGGGCTTTTCATAGGCGTCGTATGGGTTACTCATAGAACTCTCCAGCCCATGCACTGGAGTCTGTGCCTTCCCAGACTCGAACCTGAGATCACATGGATATATAGATACTGAGCACAAGTCTTGTACCAATTGAGCCTATGGGGGTGGAGAACTGAAAATGGAAGGCTATACCGACTATAGCTTCCAAAGCGATATCGATGACTCGAAGTCAACCTCTGGGTTTGTATTCATGCTCAATGGTGCTGCTGTCTTTTGGAAGAGTTCCAAGCAAGACAATACGGCAGATTCCAGCACAGAGGCCGAATACATTGCTGCATCAGATGCAGCAAAGGAGGCTGTTTGGATAAGGAATTTCGTCCAAGAGATGGACGTCATTCCTAATGGATTTGCTCCTGTCCCGGTGTTTTGTGACAACACGGGAGCTGTAGCTCAAGCGAAGGAGCCGAGGTCTCATCAGAAATCCAAACACGTATTGAGAAAGTACCACATCCTCCGAGAGATTGTGGGAAGAGGAGATGTCTCAATTGACAAAGTCGGCTCCGCAGATAATGTTGCTGATCCGCTAACT
>NW_027358077.1:0-682 GCF_012295235.1 Primulina huaijiensis | reverse complement strand
TATAGAGTCATATTCAATTGTCTCTCATAGTCAAACAAAAAAAATATTATTATAACTTCAAATTTCTTGTCTACGCAGTCCAAGTGAGTTGATCACATTTGTTCACAAGTTGAACTTGATTGTTTGATATACGCAAATACAAAGCTTGAGCACCTTGAGGGAACCCTCGAATTTGAGTGAAAATACTTGAGTCCGAGTGAATTTTCTTTGGAGTGAACGGTGAGTATTTGTTGTGAGAAGAAAAAATTGAGAGGAGTGACGAGCGACTTTCTTTGGAGTGACCGTGAGCATTTGGGTGAGGAACATATTGTTTTCTACTAACGTTTTCTTGCATGTACAAACTGAAATTAAATGGAGAGGGAGGTAGGAGATAATTCGAACCCGGGGTTATCTAAAGTACAAATGGAGGCGTTATTTGGGAATTTTAGTAGGATGTCAAAGGTTGAGATGGAGCCATTACATGAGCGGTTGGATAGGCCTAAGGTTAGTGCGAGTGGGAAAAAATCAAATCCTAAAAATATGGGTAGAGAAGAAGAAGAGGAAGAGTTTGATTTTGGAGGAGATGAGGAGAGCCAAAACGAAAATTGGGGTAGGATTGGAAGAGGTAGAGGATTTGGTAGAGGGAAAGGAAAGGCTATAAGGGGTAGATATGATGGGAATAGGGAGGATGGAAACATGGGTA
>NW_027358076.1:0-363 GCF_012295235.1 Primulina huaijiensis | reverse complement strand
CAAATGCTAGCGGTAAAACCTGGTTATTGGCATCCAAAGTTACTGTTATGAGTAGTTTCTGCTTATATTTGGTGTACATATGGGTACCGTCTAGGCTGATTATGTTGTGACAATGTCGGAAACCATCTATACATGGTTTGAAGGCCCAAAATACAAAGTTCAAAATTTTATGTGGATGGTCATACGGTCGAAGATGCTTCCATTCTACAATAGTTCCTGGATTGTACTTCGACAAAGCTCCCATATATTTAGGAAGAAAAGTTACAGAGCTTTCCCATGTGCCATAGATTACCTCCACCGCGCGTTTCAAAATGTCCCTGGGGAATTTCACGTAAATGTTGCTCCGGTGCAATAGGAATGTTC
>NW_027358075.1:0-297 GCF_012295235.1 Primulina huaijiensis | reverse complement strand
AGAAGGCCCAAGAGGGAGCCCGTCTATAGGAGAAGGCCCCAGAGGGAGCCCGACGATCTTATTTTCATTGACATGATATGATATGTTAATACGTAAGGCCAAGGCTCAGTTGACTGGTGAGAGTGTCGCTGATGTCCCTGCCATCCAGTATTGTGGTTATATGTAGATAGATCCATCGCATAATACGAATACGAATACGAGTCACAATTAACGATCTGAATTCAACGAAAGGAAAAATGGAATATGAATATGAATATGAATATGATTATGGATATGGATATAAATATGAATTTGTTT
>NW_027358074.1:0-541 GCF_012295235.1 Primulina huaijiensis | reverse complement strand
TTCTTGCAGCTGACCATTTAAGAATGCACTCTTCACGTCCATCTGATAAACTTTAAAATTCTTGAATGAGGCGTAGGCAAGGAATATTCTGATTGCTTCCAGTCTTGCAACTTGTGCATATGTTTCATCATAGTCAATTCCTTCTTCCTTCCTATACCCTTGTGCTACCAGTCTTGCTTTGTTGCGTGCAACTGAACCATCTTCGTTCAGTTTATTTTTGAATACCCACTTTGTACCCATAATTTTTTTGCAAGCTGGTCTTGGAACTAGGTTTCAGACATTGTTATGGGTAAACTGATTTAACTCTTCTTGCATAGCATTTATCCAGTTAGGATCAGCAAGAGCTTCATCAGTTTTCTATGGTTCCATTTGTGAGACAAAAGCAGAATATATGAACAAATTAAGCATCTGATTTCTTGTTCTTACCGGATCAGATGGATTACCTATCACCAATTTTGGAGGGTGTGATTTCTTCCATCTGAGTTCAGTATTTGCTATTTCCATATTAGCAGGTGTTTCTGTTGGCAACTGAATGTTTTCA
>NW_027358073.1:0-441 GCF_012295235.1 Primulina huaijiensis | reverse complement strand
CGGTTTAAGCGTTTACTCATTTGACATGATTTAAGTTTCTGTACAGACTAAAATTTATTTGAATTACTCTGAAATAAAGTGATGACTTTCATTACGGTTTAGCATTTGGTTGAAAGTCTGTTATTGGACTCTTTGAGTCATTAAGAGGACCAGTTGGAAATACAGGTTTTATTATTGGATCACATTTATGTATTTCCATGCTACACATCCATACTTGATCTATGTTATTGATTATGTTAATATTGTGATCATTGATGGGTCTAGTGATTTTAAATGTAGCGATGACTGCTTTGGTTCTATATTGGCATAATTGATAGACCAGATTGTTAAGGAATATTTTGGTTTAGATAACAAGAGCTCAATCCAGTTTTTTTGCATGTACAATATCCGGATAAATTATGTGGCCCAAGTGGGAGATTGTTGGAATTATTTTGTGGGCTC
>NW_027358072.1:0-1545 GCF_012295235.1 Primulina huaijiensis | reverse complement strand
TTGTCACTTTTCACAAAATTTGAAGATTATTTCTTGGTCTCTAAGAATTTATTTTGATGGTTATTTTGAAATCCTCTATCCAAACTATATAGTCTATATTTATTTTATTTTTAATTACTGATTATTAATATATGAGCATTAATATTCATTGAAAACATTGAATTCATTTTTAATTTTTCCGTCTTGCGGTTCTACATGGCTTATTCTTTTTTTTTTCCCAATGTTTGATTAAGTCTTGTCACTTTTCACTAGATTTGAAGATTATATCTTCGTCTCTAAGGATTTATTTTGATGATTATTTTTAGATCTTCAATCCAAACTATATAGTCTATATTTATTTTCCTTTTATTATATTAATTTGTTTAATGCATTGGATCTTTTTACTGTTTCATTTTATTTTAATGATTATCTGGATCTTTTACTGTTTCATTTTATTTTAGTGATTATCTATTTTCTCTTTTCTATGAGTACTCTTTTTACTTAATTATTTGATGTTATGTTAGTTTCTTTGATTTAATAATTCTTGTTACTTTTCACAAAATTTGAAGATTATATCTTGGTCTCTAAGGATTTATTTTGATGGTTATTTTGAGCTCCCTTATCCAATTTATATAGTCTATATTTAATCTATTTTCCTCTTTTTATGAGTTTTTTTATTTAATTATTTTATGTTACGTTAGTTTCTTTGATTTAATTAGTTTAATTTATCGATAGTTCGTGTTACCGTTTCTTTTCCTTCATCTTTTTTACAGTTCAGTTAATCTATATAATATATTTATCATTTTCACAAAATTATGAGATTATATTAGTTTCCAAAGATTTATTTTGATAGTCATTTTAAGTTCTCATTTTTCGAATTATATATTAATCTATATTTATTTTAGTTTTATTATATTAAGAACTTTTAACCANTATTAGTGTTGTACCACACCACATTAACTAAGTCATGATTACTAATAAAAGTATATTATTATTATTATTATTATTATTATTATTATTATTATTGCAACTCAACGGAACGTATGTGTGGGTAAATGATTGTCACTATCACCTCCACTCAAAATTTTTTCATGATGAAATAGTTGGGATAAAGTGTGGTTAGGATAGTATATCGATTTGCTTTCGGATGAGATCATTTAATTTGTGATCGGATATAATTCGATTAATATTATGTTAATTTAACTAAATTAATAACGTGTTGTAAATTATTTGAGAAAAATATATTTAAGGATTGAGATTGAAAATGATAGTAATCTTATTTTATTATTAGGTTAATTAACGACAAATATTACAAAATTACCTTAATACGATACTTTATTTTATTTTAATTTCTTAAATTATGATATTTAATTAATATCTCAATATATATCTCAAGCTTACACTTTTATACAAGTTTCATTAAAATCGTGTCAGTAAATGTCATTTTTCTTATGATCCTTTTCCAATAAAAATTAACACTGCGTGCATGTAGATTCTATATGTTTTTTTTTTTTGCAAAAGAAATTATATTTTATTTACAGTATAATTTGATTAGTTTGATTTATT
>NW_027358071.1:0-446 GCF_012295235.1 Primulina huaijiensis | reverse complement strand
TCATCCCTCAGTAGATAAGTGGTACACCTCACCCGGTCGGCATCTACCATGTCTAGATAACGAAAGTGAACTTCTAGGGAACGGATCCAACCCTTTGCAGCAAAAGGATCGGTAGTGCCAGAAAATTCCTTTGGCGCTAGCCTCCGGAACTGATCATAAACGTCGCGCGGTGGCCTAGGTGGCTGCTGCTGCTGCATCAGCTGTAACTGCAGCTGTAACTGCTGCTGCTGTAGCTGTAACTGTTGCTCGAAGAGACGAGCCATACCTTCTAATGCACGAGTAGCAGGATCTCCTGGTGGTGGTGGTGGTGGTGGTACGTTTCCTTGTTGATTCACGCTATTCTCTGCGTGGTTGCCATTAACGGGGGCACGTCTAGGAGGCATTTTATCTGAACGTTTTCTAAATTCTTAACGTAACCAACATGCATTTAAATCTAAGTTTTCTAA
>NW_027358070.1:0-1212 GCF_012295235.1 Primulina huaijiensis | reverse complement strand
CAGAAAGTTGACGCAACATAGGAGAACTCTCTAGCTTTAATCTCAGTAATTTTTGGCGTGCCTCAAATTCAGACCTTAGCTCATTGTATCGTTTGTTCTATAAAACCTGTTCGAAATGCTTAAAAAATTGCATTATGTCTAAGTCGGGCTTCATACAAATCTTGATATCAGAATTGATGCTTTCACTAAGTTGTGTGCTCCTCATACCAAGCGTAAAAGCCTTCTTTGTGTAACAAGCTGCCCATTTCTCTTTTATACTATAAGTGGATTGTAGCCATGTGTTTTCATGAATATTATATTGTGTTAGTAAGACAATCCATGCCTCCTCAAACTGGGTCTCATCATCAATACCATACATGCACCTCTTAAAATCAGTTAAGAAATGAGAACCATCCTTCATCAAGTTTCCCAAGTGCTTGATGCCATTTTACATTAAGTGCCATGTGCAAAATCCATGGAATATATCAGGCATCACCTCCTTCAAAGCCTTTGCCATAGCTTGATCTTGGTCTGTGAAGATAGTGAGAGGTCTTTTTTGCTTGTGCGCTTCTAAAAATGTTTCAAACAACCATTTAAATGATGCTGCAGTCTCATCATACAAAAGTGCTGCACCAAAAATCACCGATCCTCTATGATGATGGAAACCTGAGAAGATAGCAAGTGGTCGGTGTGCACGGTTCGTACAATATGTGGTATCGAGTGACACAACATCACCAAAGTATTCATAGTCAATTAGCATTCTTGCATCGGCCCAAAAAACATTAGTTATCTGTTCCTCCACATCCATCTGATTAGCATGGTAAAATGATGAATTTTTAGATAATTGTTGTTGAAATTATCGCATCAGACAACCAACTTCCCCATATACCATATTTCTTTGTCTTTTGGATCGAATATAGTTTTTAGCATCCAAAATGGTATAACCGAGACCATCTCTTCCTCCTGCATGTTCACTCATCAATTGAAAAGTCGATTTCTATTTAAGTCCAACATCGACTGCCAAATCAATCTCATAGGCTTGAACTTCTGTAACATTACGTTGGGAAGCCAACATGTGAACTGTCTCTTGAAGATGAAGCGGGTGATTATGCTCTTCGATAAATTCAGTAACTTTATACTTACCATCGTCAAATGTCACTCCCAATCTTACTTTACAATTTTTTCGAATCTCAACCCGAGGATTGAGTGTCAAAGAATCTCTTTTGTCTTGTT
>NW_027358069.1:0-1143 GCF_012295235.1 Primulina huaijiensis | reverse complement strand
TAATTAAAATGTTGTGCTTGAACTGTTGTATTATTTAAAATATTTGATTTGCACTATTATAATCATATATAATCTATATGTTTTAATAAAACAGTAAACGCTTGAGGCTACAATTGGTATCAGAGTCAAGATCGCGACTTTGATTTTCATTCATTGTAATTGGTGCAATAATTAGGAGATAGATTGTTTGGTACAATAATTATCCACGATGGGTAGGCGTTTGAGCTGTTGTATGATTTAATTAAAGATTTGACTTGCATAGTTACCATCAATTATAGTTTTTGATAAAACGACAAACGCTCGATCCTATATTATTCGTTTGTAAAGCTAGAAGAAACAGGTTGCATCAGCTTTTAGTTTTGAATCAATCCCTTACATGTTACTCAATTTTTAAATTTAGAAGCATTCTACAGTTTTCAAATATTATTATATATTGAATTATAATTTATCCTTTTTAAATTGGATAAATATACAATAAAACTCATGTAAATATTATTAACAAAAATATTTAAATAAAATATTGGATTTGTCGATAATCAAAATAAAAAATAAACAAATTTTGATCCTTGAGTGAGAAATAATATATTTAAATAAAGTTATAATTGCCACAATGAAATAATGCACTTACATGCATTTATCTCTTTATTTTGCAACTAAAATGTCAAAAAAAGTCTCCACATATTATTTTTATATCATATTTAAAATAATTATGAATCCGAAATTTTATTATTTTGAGTTGATTTTTGTTATGAAAAATCATTGTGAATAAATTGAATTTAAAAATTCTTATATTTATGTATATCACATATTAATATATCAACCTAAGTCCAGGTAATAAAAAACTACAAAATGAACTTATTCATCTTCAATGTACACAAATTATAATGTAAAGATATATAACATTTAAGACAATGAAGTATAATATATGTTTACATATAACAAAATATATACACAAGAAAAACAATAAATAAAAATATTTTTTTAGATATAAATATTTTTTTTATAACTTTTTACAGTGAGTTGGAGAAGATAAAAGAGAAAAAATATTAATTCTTTTGGGTTACACAAAAAAATAGAAATGAAAGAAGTGTGTCATATAATGAATTCAGTTTTCAAATTAAATGTATATTATAAAGTTATATT
>NW_027358068.1:0-4616 GCF_012295235.1 Primulina huaijiensis | reverse complement strand
CAAGCCTCAAGTCCGTAATCTTTTATGATTTAAATGTTTTAAATGCTATCACCTGTATGTTTACATGATATATGCTTTGCAGTACATGTTTATATGTCGTTATGTTTTGAGATTAGGTGCTTTAAAAATTTTTTATGCATGTTACAACATGAAATGAGAAATTATATGATTTTCACGCATGCTGGCTTTGTGATGGAATTGGACATGAATAAGAATTTTGCTATTGGGCATTAGGAAATGTTGGAAATGATTTTTCTATATTGATTTTTGGTTAGTAGTACTGATGTTCTATTTTTTGGATCATAAGTTAATCTTGAAGATTATGAATGCTTTTAGGACTTGTAGATTTTCTAAGAAATTACTGATTGTTCGTGGTTGCTAGTCGAGTTAAGTTTTGAGGATTCCAGGTAAGGATTAATGATTCAAAGACCACGACGATTTTTGGAAGTATAAAAAAACGTAGAATTTATTTAGGATGCATGCTGTGAGGCCCGGGTCTGAAGAGGGCCAAGGGTGGTCGCCGGTGCCATGAGGTTGCACGAACAGTGAGCGGCTCCTGACAGGCTTCTAGACGGAGGGAATATGAATGAACCGATCTTACACCGGACGGAGAGGGATTACGAAACTGTTCAGGTATGAGACTGTGCAGTTGACGAGGGCTTAAAAGATTTGATATATACTACTCATATCAAGAAGGTGCATCTTCTTTTCGATAGCTCATCACATAAGAACCCCAAAGTCAAGCGTGGTTGACTTGGGGCAATTCTAGGATGGGTGATGTAACGTCTCGTTTATTTTAAAATTCTACTGAACATTTTTTTTTATGTTATGGCCGAAACCATGCCCATATAAAACTATGAAATTCGAAAACATACATTTTGTAAAATTATCCCACTTGTGAATAAAATAACTGCAGTTAAAATTATGGAATGAGTAACCAACCTAAACAATTTACCGTTTAAAAATATTAAACGTCTAGCATATAAAAATATGTCAAAAACCATCGACAAAAAAATTCATTAATCAATTAAAAACTATTTAAACGTGTTCCCATAAAAGCATATTATTGCGAAAGAATACAAGGTCCTCGGGTTAACGTGCGCCACAAGCTCCGCCCGTTCAGTTAGCATCACCTCCAGTCTCCTCATCAAAAAGCTCACCTGCATCATTCATACCTAGTGAGTCTAAAGACTCAACACACCTGTAACTTTAATAGTGAATACATATACATACATGCAACAATGAAAAATATTGTAATCAACATACATTTCATGATCTTAAAAGCTTAACGTAAACATGTCATATGATAGCGTAGCGTGTCTAAATATCTCATCATATCGTCATATACGTATACATTTTTTATTATTGAATTCAGTTCATTAGTTGTTACTTTCATATCAGCTCTATCGTATCAGCTGTATTCGATGTATCCATCTACGTATATCCACGGTACCGGGCGGCGGAGACATCAGCGACACTCTCAGAGCCTTGGCCTATCTTATCATCATATCATGTCAATGGAATTACGATCGTCGAGCTCCCTCTAGAGCCTTCTCCTGTAAACGGGCTCACTTTGAGGCCTTTTCCCTCACGATATCTCCAATCATATCATCGTATGCATATATCGTCAGTCACAACCAACTCCCATCCTTCAAAAACATTATAATTTTCATCACTTATCAAAATCATGCATATACGTAAATTTTCTTTAAAATCAAGCATGCAACGTCTTTTCATAATTTCATAAAAATCATATACGTGATACATAACATTTAAAAACATGATAAATTTGTGCTCAGGGCGCTGTCAGGACTAAAATCTCGACACGGGTGCAAAATGACCATTTTGCCCCTAGAAACCCAAAATGACCATTTTGCATCTAGAAACCCAAAATGACCATTTTACCCATGGACCTCTAAATTTCGACCCAAAGCTTACCAAACTCCTTAAAACATCCCAAAACATATTTAGTCCCAAAAAAATCAAAAAATCAAGGCGACCTCCGCCATATCAAATTTGAATTGACAAGTGGCTCAATATGCAATGTAATGAAGCAAATCAATATCATCATTTCGATATAATAATAAACGCATCTCAAGGCCACAATCATCATCAAATCACAAGTAATTCATCGAGCCATAGAATTTTCAATTTAAAATAAAAAATGATACTTTTATCTCGTATGTTACCGACCGTAACATACCTTTCAATATTACCAAAAGACGATCGAAATGTGTATGTGAGAAGTCTTGAACCTCTGACTTCTACTATAACTCAAGAACTTTGATCATCTATCAAAACAGAGCAATTTCTGTACAAAATTCACAATTAATTCAATATTGATTCGAATCAAGATCCGTAAATTTCTTAACCGTAATATGACATAAAAAAATTCATTGAATCATTTTATCAAACACATGACATGCGTGCTAAAGGGTTAGCTCCTTTACTTTGCCCTTTTCTTCAATTCCATTTCTTTTCAAAATACCAATACATACAATAATAATACCATCAATCATTATATTAACAACTTTACCTCAAAACTCAAACCAAACAACACATTGTTTTCCCTTCAATCACTAACTCAAGGAAATAAGCTTTCTTACCTTGCTTCTAAACTCTTATGGAGAAAAACTTCAAATCTCCAAGCAAATATTAAGGCTTCAATCAAAGATTAATGTCTTGGAAGAAATTGAATTGAAGGAGAAATGAGGAACCCTAGCTCTAAACCGATGGAGAGAAATGAGTATGAGAAGAAATGATACAAAAATCATTCCCCAATCTATTATATACCCTCCAAACCTCAAAACACGTTTTATGTACAAGTGCTGGGCGCCATGGCGCGTGTTTTGGCGTAGGGGCGTGCACCATACTGCCCAACACCCAAAGTTTCAGCACTGGGCGCGCCATCGCGCGGGATCTGGCGTAGGGGCGCGCCTATTCTGCCAAGAACGCATTTTTAACTTCAGAATTTGCGAAAGTGGTCAACAAAAAAGTTGTAGCTCTATATCTTGGCTTGCATCTCCAATTAGCCTCATGTCATTTGGAGGTCTGAGTAAAAAAGTTATTCTCAATCTCTCAACATGTGTCATTGTAGGAAAGACGATACGCACGACACACTTCGGGCCACTTTTGTCGCGTCTGTCCCACCTGTTGTCATGCACACACACAAACACAACAACAGCCGGAAACTCCGGTGAGAACAAATCCCAGTATAAAACATGTATACATGCATATCATGCAAATAAACACAAGACAATAAAACATATATCAGTTACGGATAAAACTCTTTGACTCTTATTCTTTGACTCGACTCATATCTAAGTCTAGGGATCCCGGTGTGAATAAGACGTAACAAGTCCCCCGCCTACTTTCCTAATCGTGGTGGCGGTACGTCTTATTCCTAGACTTCGGTCCTGTCTGTATCGAATATCTACAATCGGAGTCGATCTTCTCCTATGCTTCGATACCACCGAACATCTAGTACTTGGCAATTCTACCAAGGATTACCTATCTCATGTACATTGCTATAATTCAATAGACAAAGCATAACCGTATCAAATTAAGAACAATCTAGTATGTGATTTTGTGAAACTCAAATCGATCTAATTCGAGTTGTGCAATCCCGAATCAACATTGCTTTATACCTTTCTTGTCGTAGTCTCGGTCAAATAAATCGAAGTCTTGAAATCTCGATATCACATATGTCAACACAAATCTGCAATGACATGTATAAATGTACCATATCAACCTCTAACTCAAAGGAACACACATATGGATCAATATTCAATCTCGGTATATTTCGACGGCATAACTGATGAAACTTAAAATTAATAATTTAATATATGTTAAAACCTATATTTTAAAATTTAAGTTTCATTAAAATTATAAAATTATGTTATTTTAGTATTGTGTGTTTATATTTAAATGTCTTACTAAATATGTTTTATTTTCAGGTTTTCTACGTGTTAGTAAAATAATGATAACCCAAGCTAGAAAACTCAAATGGAGGTGATTCAAACATGTTTGGAATTCTTGAGAAATTATCTACAACTTTGCAGAAGACATAATTGCCTAAAAAGTTGGTTAAGATGATCAAATTGTGAAAATATCAAAAGGAGGACAAATTTACTTTCACCATGACCAGTATATAGGAAAAAAATCATAACTATTTCAATATTTAACCAAATGAGGAGAACCAAGTGGCCAAATTCATCTACAGACAATTCCCCACAAGTTTACTGTTTTGAGCAGAGTCAAATTCGGTCATTAAAGTCGTGGAACAAAGCATTGAAAGAAGGGACATGTAATTGAAGTTGGAGGAGACAAAGACTACTATTACAACTACATTGCATTAATAAAATTTTTGACCCTTTCTCTAATTTGGCCTATAAATAGAGGCCTTGTGCTAGCTTGAGAATCATTATATCTCATTGTAAAATATAGTGTGAGTGAGTATAAAAGTTCTAAGTTCCAATATATGTTTCATTTTCCAAATTATGAGTGATGTTTTTAGTGTTGATCAAAAGTAAGTTCATGGAAAGCTAAATCTATAATGTCAAGGAGAAGATGATGAATTCTTGGTGAAGTAAGATAGTTTATATTTTGTATATTCT
>NW_027358067.1:0-431 GCF_012295235.1 Primulina huaijiensis | reverse complement strand
GCAACCTTTAGCAGTAGTTCGAGGAATGCTACGACTCTCCAACTGTCCTTCCAGAACTTTCATTTTCTGTCTTAACTCCAACAACTCCTCAGCCACGGTAGGTGATTTGGATCCAGCACTAGACTCCTCATCCTCTCCTCTCACTTCCTCCTCCCTCCACTCTTGCTCTTGCTCCTGCTCATGCTTATCAACTTTCCCCCCTCCCGGTGGGATAACTTGATGAGAAGTGTCTTTCCTGGCCACAGCTTTCTCTACTGCTTCGGAGATTATTCTAGCCAACTCCTCCGGGGTCATGGTAATAAGATTGGGTCCTGTGGGAGGAACACCGCCACCCTGACCCGAAGCTCGCGTATTATCCCCGTGCACCCGGGAATTATCTTGGGTATTTCTTCGAGTACGAGCCATATCAACGCCTTAATCTCAATTTCCCA
>NW_027358066.1:0-411 GCF_012295235.1 Primulina huaijiensis | reverse complement strand
TCCTAACTTCTTAAACTGCTTCTTTCGAGTTTTCAGCTGTTCTTTATTTTCACCACTACTACTGCCAATCTCGATTCTGGAAGGCAGTTGCTGTATTCTCGGTGCTGGAAGAACATACGATGCTCTCTTTTGTCCCATCAGAACTGTTTCTGCTCTTTTGGCTCTATTCAAGGTATCAGCAAAATTAATCGGTCGTTTCACATTCACCAATGTACGTATCTCCGGATTCAATCTCTGAATGAACTGACTAGATATAGCTTCATCGTTTCTAGCCACGTGAGGGGCAAAACGCAACAAGATAAAGAACTGAGCCAAATACTCATCAATACTCAAGTGACCCTGTCTCAGGTTTAAAAACTGTGCATATTTATCCTGTCTGTATGATACGGGGAAAAATCTTTGATAGAATTC